>NC_073354.2:2912857-3218214 GCF_027580225.2 Misgurnus anguillicaudatus | reverse complement strand
AAAGTGGAATATTCATTTAATCAGTTTAATCAGCAAAGTGGTCTGTCCACTGCTTGTACTGTCTCTATCTTCAGTGGCTTATAAACTACACATCAATCTTCTTTCTGCTGCTTTTCCTGTGACTTCTCTTTTTCATTGAGAAAATATTCTAATATGTGTTATTATGTCTCACATTTGTTTTTGTGTGTCATCATACAGTGTGCTCCAGGTGACCTGAGAGCTTTAAGGAAGAACATGACCCTCTTCCATTCAGAATCACAGCTGTCATCTCTCCCACAGCGTCAGGAAGCTTTGCTTAATGTAAGTGATCTTCTGTGAGACAAAAAAATCAGTTTTATCATAATGTTTTATTGACTTTTGGTTCCATTCATAGTCCTTAAATGTACACTGAACACCCTACTACATGCACGTCCCACTACTGTGTCTACATCATACAAGTATTTATAATGTTAATGTTAATTAAGGTTAACAAATAAAGAATTGTTTTCTACTGTAAAGAACCTTAATGTAAAGTTTATTTATATGTACATATATATTATGTTTATTATGTAGGGCCAATTGTTACAATAATGAGAGATTAATTCAAGAGATGAATTCAAAAAAGTTCAGTTTCAGCAGTTTTGTCACTATTTAGCAACCATGAGGAAAAACCTGTTTCTTCCTAGATTTGATCTTTCATCTTTTGTATACTGCCGGAGGGCTTTCCTTTTTGTACTGAAAGTATTTTACATATCTTTAAAAACGTTGTGGCTTCCTGAAAAATTAGCAGATCTATATGCTAAAAGAAATGCAAAAATTGAAAGGTAAAGCAAATCGGTCTTTGATTGTGTAGCCTTCAGGCAGCACACATGAAGTCACGCCGTATTGTACTGTACTGTATATTCATGTATTCCTGCCTGTAAACCTTTTGAAAATCTTTAAAGTGATAGTTCCCATGTGCACCTTTTAAGTACAAAAGTGTATTTTTTGACAACATTCAGTGACAACTTTTCTACCTACTTGTACCTTTTTATCTAAGAGTAGATCACAACTTGGATGCTGCCAGCTTTGCAAATACACACAGTATTGAGCATTAGTGTTTGAGCCAATCATTTAAGCAGTAAATGCATTTTGACTAAATTTTATGCCTTCCAATAGTGAATTTCTACCTACTTACATACTGACTTTACTCTGTACTGCAATGCAATCTAGCTTCGGCCTGACTCGTTCTTTTAGGGATGATTTTGTCTTGAATCCTCTTAAGTGAGCTCATTTTAGTCTAAATACATTTTGTATTTATTCAGTCATTTAAAAATAGTTTTCTGGTTTCCATGGCAACCGCCTCAGGATTATTTTCCAGTGGTTTTGATTGTAAAGCACAGCGTATCAGACACCACAGTCTTCCGATTTCGTCCTTAACTCCGCACACAACATGACACAGCCGTCTGTCTTCGTTTTCTAATGGGATATTTCGAGGCCTCATTGGAGTTAATGTATGCGGATCATATCCGGCTCTTTTCTTGAAGCATGAATGATTAAATGATCCGAGGCACTTTTTGTCCTTCGCAGCTGTCTGTGCTGTTGTATTTAATGTAAGATGAATGTTTAAGGGGATGTAGTTTTCATTATGAATGAACCTCATATCTCTTGAGCTCAACCCTGCTGAGTTAAGACAGATAATTAAAGTTATGATGCATTAGTGTGTGTTTTATAACCAGTGTAGAGTGGTCAACCACCTCAACCAAACTGGACCCACTAAAGGCCAGCTATAAACCAACTACCTTGTTTCAGTGGTTTGGCTGGGTTTTTTCTCTTCTTTAATTTTACACAGAAACGCGCAGACACACTTTTGCAGAGATCATGTGTCCTTTCATAATTTAGCTTAAGGTTGGAACTGTAATGATGATTGATAAGGGTGCTGTTAAGTTTTGGAGGGCAGTGGTACCAAAGATATTGGATGAACAAGATGTAGTACTTCTATAATAGTGGACAATGCAACTCTCAATATGGTCGCTCTGGCAATAAGTCTCACCTTGCAGATAAAAGAAGTAATCATTAATTGAAAAAGACTGTTGATTCTCTAGGGTAGGGGCTCTGTACAGAGTCGTGCAAGGTACTTGCCATGTTAGGTTGTTGTTATGCAACCATAGGTTAATAACCCAGCATTGGGTCAATTTCAACCCAGCAGTATGTTCTGTCCAATAACCCATCCATTTTTAGAGTGAAGTATGTTTGTGAATAGGTAAGGGTGATAATGGAGCACCCCAAAATATTTCGTAAAATATTTAGTTAACAGAAATGGTTTGAACATCTGACCGCTAAATGCCACTTCTGTCAAAAATGAGGTAATGTTATTGATCGAATGCGCTCGGCACATTTTTTTTTAGTCTTGCATGACTTAAATAACTGCCAAGAGGCGTTGCAACCATAGGCGCAACTTCCCTAAAATGACTTTGGTTGTACCCACTGGTTCTTCACATAATGATCATTACATAGCCTAAATTTTATTCACTTTACGACTTAAGCTACAAACTCGCAAAATATTTTTTGCAGAATGCTGAACAGATTTCGAGAAAATTATTTTGCACTAAATCAATTTAAATGGAAAGATCTATGTTGTCACGTGGATCAAAATGTTGGTGGGACACCGACGAGCCATGACACGATTTACACAAAGGGTTGTTTTATTTGTCTTGGTTGAAATCTGCCCTAAATTATGATCATTTCTGTCAACCACGCTGTCTTGGGAAAGATTTAACTAGACAGTGAAGGTAGATCTTAACCATAGGGTTGAACTGTGTTTTTAAGTGATCCATAAATGACAGATGTGGGTGGAGTGCCAACATGTTGTGTGTTCACAGTAATTTTATACCATTAATATGTGTTTTGTGTGTTAAAGTACCTTTTACCATTATGCTGTTATGTTAGTTGTTTTATAAAATGTTTCATTTGTGTCACATTACCCTATATGTGTGACCTTATCTATGAAATCCAGGTCAAAGTCTCAAAATCTAATGCTGAGAGCATCAAAGTTTGATTTTAGTATTTTTTTCAATCATTGATATGACCTTACTCAGTTAATATCAAGG
This sequence comes from Misgurnus anguillicaudatus, assembly GCF_027580225.2. Classification (NCBI taxonomy): domain Eukaryota; kingdom Metazoa; phylum Chordata; class Actinopteri; order Cypriniformes; family Cobitidae; genus Misgurnus; species Misgurnus anguillicaudatus. The sequence goes on along the minus strand of NC_073354.2, from coordinate 3,215,146 downwards.
TTATATTTACAGAATGTTCCTTACATGATTTTATGTAGAGTTTAAAGGTTTTTTACAGGCTGAATCTCATAAAATGACACACAATTTAAGTTGTACTTTAATGGCTAACCATCTCATACATTCTGTTCTGCAGGGCACAGGTAGACTACCAACCAGCGAATCTTCACCATCCACAGGGTTTCTCTCATCTGCACAGAAACCTGAGGCTGTGGTTCATGCCATGAAGGTATATAAATCACACACGGACCACTATCATTAGATTAGTGTCTTCATTTATTCTGATGTAATTGCTTGGCAATCTTTTAAATGCTGGAGGAAAAATAGGATCAGCAATTTAATCTTTTTATTTTATTGGTACAACAAGATTAGTTTTTGTGCTTCATGAAGGTCATTGCAGTTACTTCTGAAATATAACTGACCCCAAAAAGAATTTATACTAGGGCTGTCAATAGATTAAAATATTTAATCTAGATTAATCGCATGATTTCATGAGTTAACTCGCGATTAATCGCAAATTAATCGCACATTTTTATCTGTTCTAAATTTACCTAAATGTAACACTTTTCAAGTTTTTTATGCTCTAATCAGCATGGATCGTGTTGCATTAATCGCGCGTTAATAAAATTAGTGCCGTTAAAATTAATTTGCGTTAACGCGTTAATTTTGACAGCCCTAATTTATACATAAAATGTATGAATGTCGCTGCATTAGGTAACAGGATAAGTGTTGATTTCATTTGAAAGAATAATAGCACAAAGTAATTTCAAGGAGAATATTTAACAATAAAATTATTTGTATGCACTATAATGGCAAAGTATGGGTAATCCGTCAAGAGTCTGATAAAAATGCTTATTTACAAGAAAACATGTCAGACGCACTTAGAGGGTTTTGCATCTGAACTCTTTAAATGCTCTTAACAATGTAATAACAGGTTCTGGAGGTCCATGATAAGATGGACAAGAAGCTTCCAGAAGAAAGTGAGGAAGACCTGAGTGACAAAGAGAAGGCTATAGTACGAGAGATGTGCAATGTGAGTGATGTACCCTCCTCTCTCTCTCTCTCTCTCTGCTCTTTTATTTTCATTATTATTTCAACAGTGCTGTTGGTTTACTAATAATAATATCTGTATGCATTTGTACTAAAACTCTACCAAGCCCCTAAGGTGACATTGTGGTAAAAAATTCTAAAGTTTAGTTTCATGTGCTCACATGAAACTTTCATGTACTCACGCGAAACCTTCATGTGCAGAATTCTTTTCAAAGATTAGTTTTGCGTAAATCACGTGAATCTATCATGTTCACAAGCGCACGCGATAGTTTCACGTGAGCAAGCAAAACTAATCTTTTACACGCAAAAGTTTCACGCGCACACACAATAGTTTTATGTGCGCACGTGAAACTAAACTTTAATTTTTGCTCCATGTCCCCTTAGGGGCTCCGTAAAACTCTGTTCCCATACAGCAAAAAATATATATTTCACTGGCCAAAAATATATTTTAATAAATATATGCTAAAATACATTTTGTAGAATATTATGCTCCATTGATTTTTTTTAAATTTGGAAATATATGAAGAGTTTGGTTCCAAAACGCAATAAATCCATTTTGACAAATTTGGGTAAAAACGTGTTTTCTATACCAAGAAAGTGACAAGATGAAAACCAGTATTTTCTGTTACAAACTTTCACATAGCATCTTTAGGTTATAAAAACATAAAAAATTCAAAACCATAACTTGATTTTCAAAGATTTATTACAAAACGAATTATTTTTTCCACAAAATGCAATAAATCCATGACAGTTTTTGTTTCAAAATGCTAGAAATCTATTAATTCAAAGTACAAATGTGCATTCATCTTTGCCATTTTATATTCATTTAGTTAAAGCAACACTATGTAGTTTCCATGTAAAATTGACTTACGGCTCCCCCATGTGGTTGAAAAGTGCAACAGTGCCTGGTATCAGACACTCTTCTGCAGGCAGGGGGAGGGGCGGGGCTGGTGCTCTACCCTCCACCTCGACTTTCAGAGTGTGCTTGTAGCAGCTAGGAGGCTGCTCAGGTTGCAGCAACAGTACAATTTGTCCAGTTAAGAGTTGTTCTATCACTGAAATAATTTTAGAGACATTATTTAAAGGTTGAAAAACTACATAGTGTTGCTTTAAACAGTTGTACACACTGATAAAAAATAAACATTAATGGCATTAATCAAAACACTTACTTTGTCATATTAAGATCACTGTCATTGCACTTGACGTCGTTGCTTAGCATTTTTCACAGCGATCAGCTGTAAAATGTTTTGGTCCTGCTCGATTTTCATTGACTTTGAGTAAAATAATGTAAAGTTATTCATAAGATCCCCTGGGGTCAATGTGTTAGCATGAGAAACTTGATGCTGTCGGGAGATAAGCACCAGTCTCCCGAGTGCTTCGCGTAAATTATTAGATGTTGATGACAATCTTTCCCGTCACAGAAAACCATCACAGATTTTTCAATGCTATTAAAGTATTATTTTGTTTTGTTTGTTGATCACGAAGTACAAAGTAGATGAGGAAAACTAAGATTCCGTGTACTCAACGCACCACCATTGTTTGTTTACATTGTGTGAACGGTGGGCTGTAATTTCTGGAATGGATTTATTGCGTTCTGTAGAAAAGGAGGAGTGGCGTTTATCGCATTTTGGGAAAAAAGGGAGAAAAGATGACAGAATGGCACAGAGGATATTGGATTTTGCGTAAAATTAATTATTTACTTTTAAATACTGACCTGATATAATACTGATTTTGGCAGTAACTATTTTTTTTCAAAAATGCCGTTTATCGCGTTTTGGAAGCAAACTCTTCATATGTTGATATGAAGGTTAAAACTAAATATATTACAAAATGTATTTCAAGGGGAAGCAAAAAAATTCAAATTTTATATCCCATATGGCAAAAATGTATTTTTCTATAGATTCGTTAGTTGTTTCATAAAATGTTACATTTGTGGCATATTACCCTATACTTTAAATATTATGCTAAATACAAGTTAATTTTAAAAAGTATATTTTTGAAGTTGATAATATACACTAGTCAACAACTGAAGTGGATCAAAACCTTTTCTAAAAGTTGTCTTAAAATCAATACGCAATACCCGTTCTTGTCGTAGGACAACTTTAATAAAGCAATAAACCCCGCAAAGCAGTGGGTTACCAGTCAGGGCTGGACTGGGACAAAAAATTGGCCCTGGCATTTTGGCCCAGACCGGCCCACTACATAGGATCACAAATCTTTGTGCAACCTTGACTATAAATCCATATAATGATTAAGTAGAAAAGTATAAGAGCTGACACGTGACCTTACAAAAATGTAAGCGCTGTAAAAGGCTTTGCAGGTTTTAAAAATAATAGTATAAGCCAGTGTGTGCACAATGTTGTGCACCTTATAATAACACTGAGACAAGATAAATGTTACAATGACAAGCCACAAGCCCCATTACAGTGTGTGCAGAAAATTTTGATCACTTTTTTTTCTGAACACCTTTTACCAATTCCAAACCAAAGTAATTTTAATAACCAACATTAATTTTGTATATATATTTTCCTTTCATCCTATTTTATGCCCTTGCTGCCCGAATCAGGATTTCTTGTATAATGGTCATACCTCAATTTTGCAATTTCCATGCATGGCATCTTTCTTATGGACATAAATAATGAATGTCCAGTGTGTGTTAAACATTTTTGGCCCATTTTAAATTTAAAAGAAAATGTGCCTAATAATTCTGCACCATTGAATATAAGGTGCTTTTTTCTCCAGTCAGCCATCATTAACAATAATGTATTACTTATAAATGCTTTATTTACAAAATTAATGGTAGTTATTAAAATTTATTTGGTTTGCAATTAACTAAAATATAATGTTTGATAAAAACTGTGATCAAAAGTTTGATGTAATAATTCTGCCCACAGTGTAATCACTGTCATGTTGCAAACAGCCATTGATCTATCATTTGTGTTTTTGACTGTGTTGTATTAAGAGGATATCTAACAACAGTGTTTTAAAAGCAGTTCTGCTTACCGCACGTCAACTCGCTTCTCGTCTCTTATTTTGACAGACGCACACTGACGCTGCATGCTTCATAAAATGCCCTAAAAGTTGTTATTGGGCTAGCCAAATGTCAAATCAAAAAGAACCAATGGGCTGCTGATTAGGTGTCTCCTGGGCCGGTCTGTCCGAAAAAAAAAACATCTTACGCTAACTTTTTGGAAAATGCAGTACATTGCCACCGCGCCTTTTAGCGCCATTAATGAATTACATTAAAACAAAGAAAGAAAGCAACGGGCTGCGTTGCGCAATGAACGAGTGTTATGGGGCTGGTCAGACAAAAATAGTGCGAGATGTATGATACGTCTGTATGATACTCGCTCTGTTTTTTTGTGTGTGTCAGATCATCGCTCTCTGTTTCCATCTGACACAAGAAACAGAAGGGGAGGGGTGGAGCTTGTTAAGAGATGATTGGGCCAGCCCATTGTCAGTATGGAAAATGAACCAATGGGCCGCTGTCCATGCTTTATGAGGCCGGTCGTTGGCCAATTAAAAAAAATATATATATATCATATTATATTCACCGGCCCCCAAGGACGTCGGCCCACCGGGCATTTGCCCGGTATGCCAGATTACCAGTCCAGCCCTGTTACCAGTGCATTTTCTAACAGCTAAGGGGCGTTGTTAGGCACGACGCGAAGCGGAGTGCATTAAGCTGTTATAAAATGCACTGGTAACCCACTGCTTTGCGGGGTTTATGGCGTTTATAAAACGGTTACATCATATGCATAGCAGGGTTTCACAAAATAAAACACAAATAAGTTGTAATTATATTAGTACAAATATTACTCTTCCGCCAAACAAAGTAGTTCCTCAGAATCAAGTGTGGCTGCAACAAAGCGCAATTCTCAACCAACACAGACACAGCAAAGACACAATGAAAATATGATTTAAGACTTTAGTGTTTATTTTTATATATCAACATTCATGTAAAATATACATTAACATTTATATCGTGCAACTGTTGAAGTGATGATCAAATATGCTTGGAAGCATGCTGAACTCTTTCCCCGTCAGCGTTTTTTTTTTAAGTTGCCACCCAGTTTTAGTTTAATACCTTACAGAAAAATTATCTTCTTTAAATAAACATAAAATATCAAATGAAAGAACAGTCCATCCGCTTTCCAACAACAAAAAAAAACGTTTCATCCTACCTTCATTTGTTCTCTTATCAGTTATCACCTCTCACATTTTCAGCTAAAAGCGGAGATAATTCCATTTTTGTGAAGAACTTTGTAAGAGATCAGATTCAGAGCCTGATCAAAACTTACACATCACGCTAAATCCACCACAACGCTGTTGTGTCGAATGAATGCGTCAGTGTTTAAGTTGGGTAAGATTGCCATCTAGTGGATAATAGCAGAAATATCAATAAGACAAAAAATACCTCAGAGAACGAGAACGTTTTCTCTTTATTGACGAAATGTTTTATTTATTGACATTTATCTGGATATCGCCATAATTGTGCAAAGGTAGAAAAATTAAAATATGATTAAAGAGTGTGGTGTTTATTTTCATAAATCAGTACGCAACAACAGTGGCGCAGTGAAACTTGTGATGCGGTCTGAACCGTGGGTTTACCGGGGTATTTTATCACGGCTTAGAACGCGTTTCAACCAATCAGAATGAAGAACCAGAACGAGCCGTTTTATAATAAACGTTTTTGATCCACTTCAAATGTTGACTAGTATATTTAATTTGAACCTTTTTAAAACTGTTATTTTATAGGTTCTTAAAATAAACAAAGTTTTCTTCCAATACGGCGTGAATATGTTTCCTTGGATTAAAATATATGGAGGGCTAAAAATATATTTTTAAAGCTTCAAGATGTATTTACTTTTAAAATATATTTCAAAATATACCAAAAATATATTGGTGAAAAATATCTTTTTGTTAACATATTCCAATATATTTTTTTCAGCAAATATATTTTTTGTATATTTTGAAAAATATATTTTTTGCCATGTGGTGCTCTATTTCATATAGGATGTTATGTAAGGTTTTCTTGTAACCAAAGGGGCGAGACCCTAGAGAATGGGGACAGACAGGTTGATACACAGAGCTCTGAGGTCATGATAGCGTGAGCTGATAGTTCTCAGTGGAATGTAGAAATCCAGCTGAGAGCACAATAACGCCTCTGTCCCTCTCACCTGGAACTTCATCCCAGCTACTTCAACACCAGTGTCAACAATCAATGTGTTGATAGAGCTCAGCTTATCTTCATGCATATTTTGAAACATTTTGGAAGGAATTCACTGAGCAGTTACACCCACTTACAGCGATTTCAGATCCCTAAGGGGGCGTGCACACCAAAGTGTTTAAATGCGACTAAAAACACCAGGCAGACGCCCGACTGTAGGCACTTGCCAGCTTTTTTCAGCTGAGCGCTTTGGTTGCTATGATACTTCTATTTTGTTTATCAATCGTTGAACGATGCGCCGTTGGTTGTTGTGATATTTGTCCCACCCCTCCTCCACTGTAATTGGACGGCCAGGTGGGAAGTGACATTGATGAGCTGAGCGTTTCACCCAAAGTTAAAAAAAAATTCAACTCTCAGCGCGGATAAAACCCGCCAGCATTTGAAAAGCGCAGCGCTTCTATTGAAAACAAATGAAAACATACTCCCTTCGCCAGCATTAACGCTACCTAAAGAATGTACCTGAACGTGTAACAACAGAAGTAAAATATAATCATAATCTAATCAAACTATGTTAACGTGGACAGCAGTAATCTAATTGTTGACCTTATTCTGAAAAAGACAAAATTAGAAGACGACTGCGGACCCGATCCGCGTTGACTTCGGCGTGGATCCGGGCCAGAGTCGTCTGCTTTCTGGAGGTGTTTACATAAGAGTAGTCCTTTCATGTTCCCATTTTAGTTGTTTATGGGTGTACTGAAATACTGTTTGTTTATTTTACATCTTTGTGTGTGATCAGGTGGTGTGGCGCAAGCTCGGCGACGCGGCAGGATCAAAGCCATCCGTCCGACAGCAGCTCTCTGGGAACCAGTTCAAAGGTCCTCTATAGTTGCTTTGACAGGCGATGAGCGACCTTCATCCACTATCAAACCTCAGCAGGGCCAATCTGAGAAGCTGTCTAGCCAACAACGTGCACCACATACACTCCTGTCCACTACCACCTTCCTCTAAATCATTTGCAGTCGGTGTGCTTCAACCTGCCGCTGCCACTTCATTTTTCAGATTTCTGTAGCTTGGCATCTGTGTATCAGGCATGTATTATATTTGATCTTTTTTATATATTATCAGGAATCCCATTTGAAACTATAGCCCCGTCCCAAATGGTGCCCTTGAATGTTGCATCTGTCAGATGTGACTTGCATACGGCCGCTAATTCACCCATTCGCTGAGGCTGCACTGCAAATATCCCATATGGCAAAGTATGGTCCTGGAGGAGGGCCGTGAGGGCTGAAGGTGCCATTTGGGAGAGAGCCTATGAAGTGTTTACTACGGGCAGCTAGTCATATGTAGTCGACTCAAGTCTTGTTTCTAATTTACAAAACAGTGATGTCAGATAACTCCTTCTAGACAAAGTTGGGTCCACTGAACTGTGGTATACTTCTTTCAGAGCAAAGTGGGCATTAGCAGACCCGCTCACTCCACTGTGCCATTTCCTCCCCATGACCTAAATGACTCTCATCATAACAATGTAAGATATGTATAAAAGCTTCAAATCAATTTATTATCATGTCTTTTTAGATGTTTTTACTTTTGTAGTGGCTGTTTTTTTAAGTACACTACTTGGAAACGTTTTCTTAACAGTGCAACAAATTTTGGAAACGACAGCAGCACAATTTCGCTATGATTTTCTTTTTGTTCCTGTATGTAGAAAAAAAACAAGAAGCAATCTCTACCAAATTCCAGTTTTGTACAATTAAGATGTCAGATTTTAAAGCGGTGTGCTATGCACGCTCGACAATCACATCTCTCAGGTCAGGTCTGGAGAAATGACACATTTACATCGCGTGTTTAATACATAGATCTGTCTGTTTCAGCCCTTTTTGTATTTCGTGTCCTGGATGATAATTGGAACAGCGGTAAATAATTGCTTAATCCATTCGTATTAACCAGCTACCAGTCACGACAAACACATTGACAGACATGAATTTAAGTGTGTTTCACTATACATAAAAAGGTTGCAGAAAGCAACATTAGTAAATAGGCTGGAAGATGAAATTGTCTAAGAGACACATTAATTCACGAATACAAAAATTCAAAAGTTTATATTGAGTTATTTAGCTATTTGAAAATACACTTAGCTATTGATAAAAGTAATCTCCATTTAAAACATTTAACCATGTTTACCTTCATTCGGCAGAATTTACTTAGATTTAACCTCAAAATCAATGAATAAAGTATAAGTATTTTATCTTAATGTGCTGTTTGCCAAAAACAAAATATTGTTAAGCATAAATCATAACCGCACTCAAGTTTTGGATATAACAAGTTATCAAGCAGCTAAATAAATGCATGCATGTAATAGTATGTGAGAGCATAGTAAGATTCTTTCCCTCATTTTATTTCAAACCCTGTCAAACAAATATGAGTTGTCCAATATTAAAGCTACTGTATGTACTGAATGCAATACAGTATGAAGATATTATTGTCTAAAAATAGCATATCGACTAATGGAGGAGTTCAACACATCAGAGGCGGTTTTGGTTTATAAGAGTGTGTTTGGTTTGATTGGTTGGCATGGGTTTTGTGTGACCCACACCTTAAACAAAGATGAGATGCTATTGTTTTTAAAAAATGAAAAGAGTTGCAAACAAATCCTACGGACTTGAGAAACGGCCTAAAACAAAAGCCATGATTTTTAAAATGATTTTATTTGGCTTTTGCTGCCTCCTTTGTGCATGGGGTTTTATTTGGAGCCCGTGTGGCCTGTACCCTGTATTTTATTGTGTGTAAAATCCTCAGGTTTATCCTGTCTTCAGTGTTAATAGAGTTAAGCATGACTGCAGATCCCTTTCACAAACCAGGAGAGACCGGGCTGATATTTTATCAAACATGTAAAAAAAATTGTACAAAGTGAATCCAGCCCAATTTTATCAATAAACATACTATTGTTTAAGCACATTGTTTTCTGTTTGTTCATTGCAAGTGTACATCCTTTCAAAGATCTAAGGGATTTTACTTCCCAAAAAGACTTCCCATTTATCTGGGTTATATTGGATGCTTTTTCTTCATTATTAGCTATATGTATATGTTGGCACAATTATATTGTTTTTATTTTATATGTTAATATGCTAGTCTTTAAAAGGAAGAAAATGCTTCACAATTTATTAAGTTCAGTATTTTACGCAGTGTTTGTACTGCATTTATACTGTAGAAATGTCATTTGTGCCATTCAGCCTATGCCATAATGATAATGTGAGCCATACAGTTAACAGCAATATGCATAAATACCATATTTTGGGGGGCATTTTAACCTTTATTTGAAAGACAACTCTGGCAATGTGGACTCTTGATATTTAAAAGGAGTGAGGACGACGTTCACGTGCCAATGCTAAATATAAACCTTTGTCAAGTTTGCCCCCTAATGGTTGTTGGAGTAAATTAATATTTCTTGGACAACACAAATAAACAAGATTTTGTAATGAAAGACTTTATACCGGTATGTGAATTCTGTTTTACACACAAACAGAATTTGCATATAGACCATGTCAAAAGATGTAAACAACTCCAGTCCAGAAGAACTTCCTGCCTGTTTCAGTTTTTTAACACTAAACATTGGGATAAAATACAACCGAACATAATAGAACTGAATCAAAATGTTAAACATCTTAAAGATAATGATATATGTGAAATTAAAAAACAATCACAAACTGAAACAGAAAGTGTTTCTGGACCAATGTTGTTTACCTCTTTTGAAATGACTAAAACCCGTCTATTCTTATTTGAAAACCACGCCCCTCTATTTAAGTTCATGTAAATTATAATTTCAGATTTCTATTTATTTTTTCTAATTTTTCTTGTGTTGAGCCTGTAATACTTAACTACACTGTGAATGTATAGTTGCCTTTGTGGTTTATATAATTTTGTACTCAATTAAAAAAAATAATTAAAACCACGCCCACCGGGGGGGAAACAATCCAACAGTCTCCATTGACTATATTGAGGCCGCCTCCTTGTCATTTCTGGCTTATAACAAAAAACAGAATAATGCCTAAAAGCTGCTATGTGACAAGATGTACAGCTAACAAGCCAAAAAACCTAGAAATAAGTTTTTATAAGCTTTTATAAGTTTTTTATAAGTGTCGTCTCTCTCCCGTACAGCAGGAGGCGCAGCAGCGCTGTAGTCCGCCGATAAACCCACTAAAGAAAGAAAGGAAAAGTTCGCGCTTGATGTGTTTTTGTATCCTCAGTGTTTTTCTCTCTTCGTTTTTTTATTGAGTGTAAACAGAGTCTTGTCTCTGTGTATTTTAGTGTTGAATTGTTGATGATGACAGATGAGATGTGCTGTAAATCAGTAGGAACTGATCTGTCCATGCTGGATATTGATGATTTGATCACAGAAATCTCTCAGCTGAAGAAAGAAGTGGCGTTACTGGAGGCAAAACTGAGGTTAAGAGGAGATGACGGAGTGAAGAGAGAGGTTTGTACAGCTTAAACATCCTTTACCTGAATCACTGTCTGTTTGACGAAATGAAATCATTATAATCTGTCTGTGTGTTGTGTTGTCAGGATGTGGATTGTTGGGAATCTTCAGTGTATGTGACTAATGTTGTGAGTCTGGATCCAGTGTGGATGAGCAGAGATCAGAGCCGCACACAACAGCCACTGCTGGACTCTAAACTCTCTGAAGAGAAATCCAGACACACACAGGACTCAGATCTCAGTCTGACTTTACTCTGTTATACTGAGTCAAAGCTCACAGACACTCAGGACACTACAGTGTGTGACAGTAATGAGGGCTTACAGGAGGACCAAACCTCCACAGAGTCTCTGGATTCTGTCTGTAACGCTGGAGAACAGCAGCAGATCCTGAAGATGTGTTCAGTCAAACTGATCGACTTCAGGAACCTGATGATGAAGATTAAAACTGAACCCACAGAAGAGGAAGATCCCACTGAGGAAAATGATGATTTTATTCCGTCAGGTATGTCTCTGTCTCCTCAATTATTGTAATTTTTTTAAATTCTTGAGCACCTGTTTTATAAAGTTTTTTAAAGGAGTTTAGGATATATTTAATACTTGATGAGCAACAAGCATGTGGGTTTAAAAATAACTTAATCTTATTCTAGAATTGTCACGATAAATGCTGGTACACACTCATAATACCTGGCCGATAACATTCTGATCACACAGCTGATATTATTCACAGCTTTTTCATGTACTACGGCTTTTGATCAGTAAGAAAGAACTTATCAATCTAAAATCACGGTTTGTTTGAGTCGATTATAACATGCATTTGAAAAAGCAACACTCGTCAAACATAATAATAAACTAAAGCAAAAGGGCAATTATTCAATAAGAATGTTTATAAATGAAGCCAATTTCACAGCATTCTTTTTTTTAAACAGTAATAAATACTTATAAAAATGTTTCAACTTATTCCTACAATGAGTAATGTGAAAAAATGACATTAATGTATAAAATGTTTACTTAACAGAATTACATTTTTAATGCCAAAGTCATTGTGATCATTGCGAAAAATACCACATTTTATATCATTAATTGTTAGATTCATTATCTGAATTCTTTTGGATACCAGCAATTGTATAATGTCCAGCCAAAACCTTCGTACAATTTCACACAATCAGAAAAGATGATACAAATCTCCTGGTTCATTTTCATAAAAGTTACTGTTTTAAGAAATCATTAGTTGGATAAATCCTATTCATAATTTTAAACTGCATTTCTTTCATCTTTGGTGGGACAGGGATCATCTAATCTTTCTTATTGTCTCCTTACCAAAATCTTTGAGAATATAATCTCTTTTGAGCAAGCTTGTTTGGCAGTTTCTTATTAACTTGTTGCAAAGTTGTCTTAAGGTAGGAATGATTTTTGAGTGTATTATATCCTGCTTAACCATAGCTACTAGTGATACTGGTAGAGCTTTCAGATCAATTGGACCATTTGATTAAGTACTCCTTTGGTGACTGTAAGAAATTGAGCCATTTACATTGGTGTTCATTTGTTATAGGGGTGCAGCATATGAAAATGAGTACAAAGAGGGATAATGGCCATTTACATAGATATTCTTGGTTTCTCAAAGGGTACAACATTAGCATTAGGGGTGGGGAAACAGATTTCAAAAGAGACTGACTTTGTTCAGGGTTCATTCCAACTCCGATGAACCCTGAGTGCTTTGTGTACTTTGCTACCGCTTCGATTGAATAAACTACTTTTTAAATGAGACCTTCAACGTCCTCATCATTTCTCTTATACTACCCAACAAAATTCTTTACTTCTGCATCAGCGTTTCACACTCCTGTCCAGTAATTGGCAATAAATTTGTTTAAAAATAAACCTATTAAAGCTCAAATCTTGTTGAAATTGATAACACAGAATAACATAAAATTACTAGTTTGATCATAAAAACCTTTTAGCAGCACTGTAAAAAAAGCTTTGCTGCCTTAAATTTTTTTGTTAAATCAACTAAGATTTACAAGTCATGTCAAAAAAGATGAGTTGTCACAACTTATAAAATATAGTTGAGAAAAGTCAACTTAAATTTATAAGCTATAACAACTCACCTGTAGTTATAACAACTCATCTCTAGTCAAGATAAATAATAGCAAGTTGAGATGACTTGTAAATCCGAGTTGATTCGGCAAAGAAATTTAGGGCAGCAGAGTATTTTTTACAGTGAGTTTATTTTACAGGATGTGTGTCTTCCATAGTTTTTTCACAATTTTCAGTTTTGTTTAAAAAAATGTAAGTGACAGAGAGAGGCGCCATGATGCAGATGATTATATTTAAAACAACATCTCTGGTCGCTTGAAATGCATAAAACTGAACAAATACATTAGTCCAAACACATAGACATAGTAGGATCCTTCAGACTGACGTGGGGGCGGATTTATAACAAAAATTAAAATGTCAGAAACAGAATGCGGCACACTAATCGAATGACCTGGATTGTCTTTTTTTGGAAATGAAATTTCTAAAAATCGAAATTGGAAAAACGATTAATTGCACAGCCTTATAGTTTCCAGTGCAATTTCCGGGTTTGAGTCAAATGGGTGTCAATAACGGGGTGTTCTGTTAATTGCGGGTTTGTCCCGGGCAAGACACTGAATTGTGTGTCCATGAGATTAACCATACGGTGCAGGGTAGCCTATATAGCGGGCGCGTGCTAGAAGGAGATGTGCATGTGCGTAGTAAAAAAAGACAAAAATATTTACGGAGTTGTCTACCCCATCTCATGACACAATATTAGATTATTTTATTTATTTTTATGAGATATTTAAAAATTTTGTTGACATTTTGTTGATTTTGCGCTGAGTTGCAAGATCGTGGAATTGCGAGAAACTGGAAGGACTGTTATGTTTCCAAAAATTGTGCAATGACCCAGTTGTAATAACAGGACTGACAACTGTCTTTCTGTCTCTGTGCCAATATAGAAAAAGATACAGAATCTCAATTCATTCTTCTTTGTGTAAATAAGACTGAAAAGATCATTTAATTTGTATTGTGTTTCTTTCAGATGTGAAGAGTGAATCATGTTGTGATATAGAAATAACGTCCTCAACATCAAAAGAGCGACTGACAGCACAAACTCTGCACAAACAGACATTCAGCTCACAGAGACATTTAGAGAGACATGAGACAAAACACACAGAACATGAACGCTTCACCAGATCTGAGACCAGTTTTACCAACTTACAAGAGAAGAAACTTCATGCAGAAGACCACAGAAAGAAGAAGAAGAAGATGATGAAGAAGAAGCAGTTTCACTGTGAGCAGTGTGGGAAGGGTTTTGTTGTCTTATCTCAGCTAAAAGTTCACATGAGGACACACAGTGGTGAAAAGCCTTTCTACTGCACTGAATGTGGAAAATACTTCAAAACCAAACAAGGTCTTGATATTCATCAGAGAATTCACACAGGAGAAAAACCACACGAATGTCCTCACTGTAAGAAGAGATTTAGCCGTAAACATAATCTGAAGTGTCACATGCTTTTACACACCAATGAGAGACAGCGTCACTTTAGGGATTCAAGTTCATCACAGCAGAATATTCACTCTGAAGAGAAACTCTATCAATGTTCACACTGTGATAAACCTTTCTGCAATAAACATCAGCTGATAATCCATGAGAGAATTCACACTGGAGAGAAACCTTATCACTGTAGTGTCTGTGGCAAGAGTTTTAGTCAATTATCAAACTTTCAAAACCACCAGAGACTTCATACAGGTGAAAAACCTTACAAATGCTCTCAGTGTGACAAGACGTTTGCTTATTCAGCTTCCTTAAAAGGCCATCATAGACTTCATACTGGAGAGAAACCTCATCACTGTAATGTTTGTGGGAAAAGTTTTAGTCAATCGTCAAACTTTCAAAAGCACCAGAGACTTCATACAGGTGAAAAACCTTACAAATGCTCTCAGTGTGACAAGACGTTTACTCGGTCAGGTCACTTACAAGACCATCAGAGAGTTCATACAGGTGAAAAGCCTTACAAATGCTCTCAGTGTGACAAGTCGTTCACTTCATATGGTAACTTAAAAACCCATCAGAGACTTCATACAGGAGAGAAACCTTATGTCTGCTCTGTCTGTGGAGAGAGATTCACTCATTCTGGAAGTCTTCAGCATCATCAGAAGAAACATCCTGAAGAACAAACTACACTGAAATCATCATAGCGCCTTAAACTGTTTACACACTAACCATGTGTATTCGGTGTGAATTTGAAGAGTTTGGTTCCAAAACGTGATAAATGCCATTTTTAAAAAAAAGAGTTTCCTCCAAAATCAGTATGGTATCTGGTCCGTATTAAAAAGTAAATTCTTAATTTCACACAAAATCCGATATCCGCCGTGTTATTCCGTCATTTTTTCTCCCTTTTTTTTCCAAAACACGATAAACGCCAGTCCTCTCTCTCTGCAGAATGCAAAAAATCTACTCAACAAATCACGGCGCTCCATTCCACGCATTGTAAAGAACGCATTTTCACAATTTTCTATTGTTCTAAAGCAGCTATACATGAAATTGAAATAAAGAATTTTTTTGTGATCAATTCTTTATTTTCTTTATCGCAAAGCAGTTTTAACGCACTTTTTAACACTAAATATAGATAATTTAGTTTTAAAGACAATACTAACAAAAAGATTTGCTGTACATATCATGTTTTAGTGTAATTATTACAAGAATGCAACTTGCTGCTCATTACCTACAGTACAACCCCATCCATAAAACTAAACACCTAAAGTAGGTAAAGTTTGAATGTGAACGATGGCATGTGCCTACCCTTTCTAAATAAACATGAAAGCAGCTGTTAAAATTGATCTTTTATAGATAAAAACAAATTCTTTCAAACAGTTAGGTTTCCAGTTAGTAGTGTGGAAGTGGAATATTCCAAATACAGAATAAAAACATAAAATATGAAAACAAAATAATATTTAAAAGTCATTTTATTCATCTGAATAGAAAATTTTTTATAGGAAAACTGCAAATATGAATTTTGTTGTAGGTTTAGCTCACAGTCTTCTTATGGCCACCAACACCCTTCCATTCTGGCTCATACTCTACTTAAAACCCAATGAAAGCATCTAAAGAGAAAACAAAAGTTATTTCATTTTCAAAAATGATGCATTTTTAGCCCATGTATAAAAAAAATCTTGTTATTGCACATCAGGGTGTGTGTGTGTGTTCTTTAATGGTCTGTCTAGAAACATAGCATAGCCATCTGATGAAGGAAGAAAGCTGTTGTGTTTAAGGTGACAATAAGCTTCAATCAAGATCACCTACAGTGCATTCAGAAAGTATTCAGGGTAGACCCCTTTCACATTTAAATTTTAAGGTAGTTGCATGATACTGTAATTGTTTAGATATTTTCCTCATAAATCTACAATACATACCCCATGACAAAGTAAAAACTGAATTTTTGAAACTTCTGCAAATGTATGAAAAAAGAAATATTATATTTACATTATACAGATCATTTGCATCAATATCTGCAATTTAGCTCAGCTGCCTCCAATTTCTCATGAAGATATTTTGAGGAATGTCTGTAACCAAACTGACCGGAAGAACCATTGACTTCCATAGTAGGATAAAAGAATACTATAGAAGTGAATGGTGCTTCTGATCGCTTTGGTTAAAAATAAATCCAGGAGTTGCAAAGATTGCTTTGTCATACCCAAAAAGACCGGAGGCTGTAACTGCCACTTCAAAAGGTGCTTCAACTAAGTACTGAGTAAATGGTCGGAATACTTAGGTCATATCAACTTTAACACCCCCCCCCCCCCCCCACAAAGAGATGCAGAACAGAGCAAACATTTACGTGTGGGTCAAACAGCCTTTTGTGCAGTCACTTACCAATAAAAGCTAAGATGGACTCCAGACCTTCTGGACTGTCTGTGAGAGACTTCAAACTCGCCCAGACCAACAAGGCATCTTGTTAGCAGACATCTCGACCTGATCAAAAAATTTGATTAGATGATGGTCTGGTCCTATTTTTAATATATGTTTTACAAACTTACCACAGGTGATCTGGCAAAGCAAAGACTTATAAAACAGCATCTTCCCAAATCTCCTCTTCAGGCTCATCTTAGCTATCATTGCGTTTGATAAAGTTCAGAAAAAGAAAAACATATTTCATTAGTATACAATCATAAATGTAATGTTTTGGTTAGAAATACAATAAACTGTGGCCCAAGAACAACTTTGAAAGAAATAAAGAATGTTTCCATTTTTTGTCATGGTACACTGTTACTTCATTACTTTTTGAGTGGTACAGATTGGGCATCTGGAAAGACACATGACTTCACCTCTGTGTATTTTATCACACTTCTTCAAATTGCATTGTAATCTGCCTACAATATAAAACACATAATAAAACAAAAAACAAATAATGGCCCCTTTTCAAAAGAAATATAAATTGTGAAATACAAAACATTGTATCTTAGTTATTATGATTAGTAGAATTTGACCTGAATACAAAACAAATACTAAATGCATTGTAATGTTGTAGGGGAGATGCTTCAAAAATAAATTGTAAATGATTGATTTCTATTGCAACATGCTAGCTTGGTGGTGCGTTACAATGGTGGGTGGTAGCTCATGGACATAGCCATCATTTAAAAAATTATGATTAAAACCATAATACATAAAGATATGTACAAAAATAATGCTGTTATGTACACCACCACAAAGACCAATTTTATATGTCAACATGAAGCCTCTCTAAAACTTATGTCAACATCCACTCTGAACTATGAATTAACTTTTGTCTCTGTCTATTGAAAACAAAGGGTTTGAAATATGTAAGCCTACATACTGTAGAAGGAATAGTGACATACAAAAGAAATGAATTGCTGTGCTGAACAATAACCATTGTATCCTAAATTATTTTCTTATATTTTCCAAATGACAATGATAAACCAGATATGCACTTTTTGAGCACTTGTGTTTTGGATGCAAATATAAACACAAAGTAATACTTACTCTTCAGCCAAATTGAAAACATCAAAACACAACAAGAAAATGACCTGTAAAGAAAAGTGAACATAAATATACAATAGCTATTAATCCAGAATTGAAATTCTTAACAGTTTTAACAGGCTAACGTTACTGTAACCTGTGTGCCCGTACTGTAAGTTAAATAGCCTTACATTTAACTTACGCGTCAAACCCTACATTTAAATAACTTGCGTTATAATTAACTAAACAATGTCAAATAAATTTGAAGAACGAGGATAACACATTTTTAAAGAAGGTAACGTTAAAGACAAATAAAAGATCTGCACTACATTAGCTCAGATGCGTCACGAGCTCAGTCAAACCACTGCATCAACATTCAACATTAAAGTTCAGAATATTTGAGTCATATCGAATTAACTGTTACTAAAAAAAAAAAAAACAACATAACTGTGAACTTATTTTAATGACGTAACCAGGAATTAATAAAAACTTACCTTAGAATTTGCCATAGAAATGAAAACTGTCGTCTGAGGTAAACGGTTAAAATCCAAATCCACTTTGAACTCACGAGGACGGAGGCGCGCGCCCGCAAATACGTGTGTTCGACTTCTTGCTGCGCTGACAGGTTGATAACGTCAATTTACCGCGAGAGTGTAATTTCTTGACTCGCTCTCGCGATACATTGACGTCATCAACGTATGATGTCGGTTCTCGCAGCGCAGCATGAAGTCGAACATGACTAATAACCATAGCTAATAACACATATAACAAAAGACAAAATGTTAAAAAAACAATAAAGATGGTAAAAAAAAGATGTCCCACGTCCAGACGGAACTGAAAATGAGAACTTGTTTAACAATAAATATTTTTTCTATTAAAATAAACAGAAATATTGTGCTTTTAAAACATAGCTTTTTAGATCTTCATCCGGGGGTGGGTTCAATTATTTCATAAACATGCATGCACATTTTGTTCTAAATGGACAGAGCTTTATAAAAAAATAAAAGAAATGTTTTTATTATAATAAAAGTGTAGTAACTGGTTTTTGATTTAACAACAACAATAAACATAAAAAATGATCTGCTAAGATAATAACAACCAATGATAATTATTTTAATAATTTAATAATAATACTTATTTTAAAAATAAAATATTTAAAAAAATTATTAGGCCCTATGATTAATGGCAAACTAATGGGGGCTAGCTAAAAAAAATATGGGGCATGTGTGGGTTTTCTGTGGGCATGCCCACTAAAAACCCCCATGGGGCTCAAAAGGGCAAAGTCATAAGGAGCCTGCTCGCCCTGCCCATATGGGCCCTGTGTGGGGCCCATTTGGGATGTGGTGTGAGTTTGCCCTGCCCACACTGTCCCACAGTAAACCCCACAGTGGGCCCGCATGGGCATGTTTTGCTTACAAAAGGCTGAGGGAGCTGTCTGTGGCACCGTAAAGAAAGCTGAGAAAAGGTTGGATGTTATTACATTATTAATGGTATTCTTAAAATTTATATTTCAAACGTTATATTTAAGACATTGTGATGAAAATATACTAAAAATAAAACAACCATAATAATGCTTACAAAAATAGCCTAATCCATCTCCTGAATTCATCATATGGAAATCACATGCCCCACCAGTGTTAAAATCAATGTAATAGTAAACATAAAATATTTGTAGCTTCTTAAACTTTATATAATATGAGCAACCTAGAAAAATATTTACCAAAACTGCACTTTTTTGAAAGGGAAAAATAAAGATACAAAGATGATTTATTTGCATGTGTCAAATATATTTTTAACTTGATCAATTACTTTTGTTAAATTTTAAAAATATAAGTATTTTCATAAAATGAGTTTTTACATTTTTATCTAAAGGATTCACAAATTAAAATGTCATAAAACAACCGTTTACCATTCACCGTTGTTTCAACATTGTATCAATGTCAACGTTGAAGGTTGGTCATGCCTGCTTGGTGGTCAGGCTGGCTTGTCTTAGCTGGTTTAAGCTGGCCAGGCTGGGAGACCAGCTTGACCAGCCTGGGAGACCACCTTGACCAGGCTGGGAGACCAGCTAAAACCAGCTATTTCCATCTTAAACCAGCTAAAACCAGCTTGACCAGCTTAAGCTGGTTTTAGCTGTTTTTTTCAGCAGGGAGAAAAGCAACCATTACATTTTAAGGTAAGAATGAAACTACGATTGTATATCTTATGTTTTTAACTGAATGGCGTATGCGGTCAACAAATACTTCCGGAAGACGCACCGAAATCCTGGACAGGACGCGTCCAGGAAGAATGACACGTATGGGCACCCTATAGATGTAACAATGCAGAGCCAATATTTGTTCTTTAACCACCAAATTAATTCAATTTGTAATAGCCAACAGAGGGGAAAATCAAGCACTTATCATAGACATCTTCACAACAAAACAGCATCATCAAAGATGTTGACGCAAGGGTCCTCGTCCTCTCCGTATTTATAGCCAAAAGTGCCAGATTACTGGTCCTAGTGTGTCCACTGCTGTTCCTCGGGTAGTTTTTTTGTGTATCCATTTTGGTGTAATTGGCTAAATTTCTAAACTCGCTATCAAAAACAAACTGCCGTGCATTAAGGTCAAAAGTTCACCGGGCGCTGCACCCATTGGCCAAAGAAGATCACCTGTTTGGGCGTCATGATATTTTAGCTAAATATATATTTTTAAATTATTATTTAACTCCCTTTTTTAACAACATGAAAACACTATTCAAACATGACATTAAAAAATAAATATTAAAAATTACAGACATTTCTTGGGGGTGCTGGGCGGGTGCTTTGGATATTATAGGGAATGTTAATGTACGTCACCGCAGTGTTGCATTATGGGACGTGGGCGCCATGTTTAGAGGCACCGCCGACCGCTATGCCATTTAATTGTGCGTGTGTTCAGTTAAAAACTAGGTAAAATTGAAGAAGAACGGAAGAAATCGTGAAGTTGAAAGAAAAAGAGAATGGACCCTATCGGGAGAAACTAAATGCTACTGCCAAAAAACTTTATTTGGACAAATAAACAACATAGATCCACGATTTAGCAGCCCAAGACTGGATTACGGATCCAGACGCACTACCTCCGCTTACATATCTGATAAATTACCTTGTTTTTGCAGGACTTTATTTACACTTTGCAGGAGTTTAAGACCTATAAATCTCTTCAAGCTTTAAGTAAGATGACACTTCTTCTTTTGAAGTCTTATGACGGTTGGCAAACCAGCTATTTACTGACAATGTCTTAATGATTCTATAAAAAAACTTCTCCGTTGTATTCTGTGCAATGAATCAACACATGTTCATAAGATGGCACTTCTGTTTTGGCCAAGTTATTAAAACAAACAAAATGTTAAATATTTAGCTAACGTTATGTTATTTAAAGAGTCACAAGCAGTGGGTTTGAGCAGTTGCATTTAATAAAAAATATTTGTTACAATCGTCAAAATTGTCTAAATATTTATTTTTATAACTCATGTGGTTAGGGTGATCAGAAATGAATGAATCATCCTATCAATAACTTACATTTACAAGTTAGTTTGACAGTGTTAGCATAAAAACAAGACAATTTAAGTAGTTCTGACGTTTTTTCTCCTGATTGCAGCAGGCAAACCACGCGATCCGGCGTCTTTTCGTCAGCTCCTGCACCGGCTTCCCTTGTTTTTTCCACGAATAAAAGCTGAAAAAACGTTTTCCGTTGTCAAGTTTCCTCCCTGAACGATCGCGTGACCTGCTTGATCGAGCAGTATACTGACCAAACATATCGAAGTTTATTAAAATCTTGACAGAAAATACAAAAACAACCTCCAACACATGAAATCTAATACAGCGGGACAGGACGCGATCCTGCAAATTTGGCGGATTACCCATAATGCAACACCGCGTGACGTCAACTCCACATTCCCTATAGCCGGAGCTACAGCACCACCTAGCTCCTCCCTGGCGCCGCCACTGCAAACATATAAATAAAAAACAGTGCTGTTCATGTTTTTCAGATTGATTTAACAGCACTTTAGTCTGCCTAAATTGAAAGTAATCAAAAGTAAAGTATAATAATATTGCATTCAGTTCTTATTACAATAGTAATCCTTACCAAAAAGTTGACCAGTCAAGAACTTGTAGGATGGTGTCAAATCCTGACTAAAGGTAGCCCCTCTCCAGAGAGCTCAACATCACATCTTCATGCAGCCATATGTCTGTCTCTCCATCTCCAAGCTCATCCATAAACTGTATATGAAATGATACATTCTACATGCACAAAGATCTAAATCTGGTCTTTGATATCATTTGAAATGTCTCAGTGTAGTGGCGCTTTTCCATTGCATAGTACCCCACGGTTTAGTTTAGTTTGGGTCGGGTCAGTTCATCTCACTTTGGCGTGGTTAGCTTTTCCATCGAGTTTAGTAACACTTCGCAGTGGGGTGGATTATAGGCGTGTCGTTATATTTGCGCTGCCTACTGCTGTGACATCATACAAGTGAGAGTGTTGTACATTCCCATACACTTTTTTTTTATCAGTCCGCCACAAAATTAAAATTGGCCACCACAAATAGATGTTTGCACATCGCGTTTATCACTACCTCTGTCTCACATGACAGTTTCTGTACAAACACCGCGGCATCAGTCGACGGCGCTCCACTGAACCCTTATTGAAGTTGCATTTAAGCATATATAATGCTGACGTGCTCGTCGCGAATGTTCCACCACAAACTGTATGGAAAAATGACCCAACCCAAACTAAACCAAACCAAACCCTGGAGTACTATGCAATGGAAAAGTACTTCATAAGTGGTACAATGGTTTTACTCCTATAACTAGTGTTGTAGTCAATACCACCTAATCCGAGACCAAGTCATGACCAAGACCAAGACAGGCCGAGACCAAGACAAGACCAAGACCAGAGCAAGTCAAGACCAGAGCAAGTAACTGCATTAAAATGTGGAATATGCATATGATTAGGCACTTCTTGTCAGTGTGTGTGCATGTGTGTGTGTGCGTGCGTGCAAATTGTACTGTTGCTGCAACCTGAGCAGCCTCCTAGCTGCTACAAGCACACTCTGAAAGTGGCAGTGGAGGGTAGAGCACACAGCCCCGCCCCTCCCCCTGCCTGCAGAAGAGTGTCTGATACCAGGCACTGTTGTGCTTTCCAACCACATGGGGGAGCTGCAAGTCATTTTTACATGGAAACTACATAGTGTTGCTTTTAATAAGAAATAACATTATAAACCAATTCTTTCTGGCAAAATTAACAGCATGAGGAGAGCGTTGCTGCGCGTGGCCATTGTGCTTTCACTGTGCGGCTGTGTTTGCAGCGCATACTGTGCAGTTTAATAACAGTAGAAAAATCTCAGGTTCACATTACTTTATTTTACATGCATTCATGAACAAAACCTCTTCAAGAAGCTTTTTGACGGTCAGCTTATATAACTGTGATTTGTTTAATCCACATTGTTTTGTGCTGTTCTGGTCAGTGTAATGACAGATATAGACACAAAACACAATTATAGACATAAAAAGCCCATGGCACATCATTAAATCTGTTCCTCTGAAGTTTGACGATAGTAATATGGTAATAATAATAATAATACATTTTATTTGGCCGACGCCTTTCTAGACACTCAAGGACATCTTACATATTACAAAGGACATTAAAAAAGGTAATACATTAAAATACATAAATTCATAGTAATACATGTTAAAAGACAGTATAATACAAAAAATGTTTAAAGATTAAATGCTTTCTTAAAAAGATAAGTTTTCAACAATTTTTTTTAAAGAATTGACTGTGTCTGCCTGTCGAATGTGGGAGGGCGTTCCAAAATCTTGGAGCAGCACGACTGAAGGCCCTGGCTCCCATTGTGGAGAGACTGAAATTGGGTGTAACAAGGAGGCCAGTCGAAGGTGAGCGTAGGGATCGTGCAGGGACATATTCAGATAGGACGTCAGAGATGTAGCTGGGTGCGAGATTATGGAGTGCTTTGTAGGTGATGATAAGAATCTTAAAATCAATACGGAAATGAACAGGGAGCCAGTGTAGTGTGATAAGGATAGGTGTGATATGTTCAAATGATCTGGTACCAGTGAGGATTCGAGCAGCAGAGTTCTGAATAAGTTGAAGTCTATTTATCAGCTTAGAAGGGAGACCTATGTAAAGGGAATTACAATAATCCAGACGTGACGTGACAAGGGCATGGATTAGGGTTTCAGTGCTGGCTTGTGTCAATGATGGTCTGAGCCTGGAAATATTTCGGAGGTGAAAGAATGAGGTCTGTGTAAGTGATTTAATCTGGGATTTGAATGATAGGGAACTGTCCAAAATGACACCAAGGCTTTTGACTTGAGTTGTAAGGGAAGGGGGGGGGTCGAGATATCATTAATGATTATATTGAGGTTTTGCTGTTTTGAGAGAGTAGATTTGGAGCCGATGAGCAGAACTTCTGTTTTATTGGCATTAAGTTTCAAAAAGTTTGTATTCATCCAAATTTGAATATCTTGAAGACAGTTGGTGAGGGAGGTAGGTGGAAAGGGAAATGTAGGTTTGGATGAAATATAAAGCTGAGTATTGTCAGCATAGCAGTGGAAACTTATTTTGTGGTGTCTCATAATCTTACCCAGGGGAAGCAGATATATGATGAAGAGGAGTGGACCCAATACTGACCCCTGGGGAACACCCTGAGGCAGGGACGCACAGGCCGATTTAAAATGTTTGAGTTTTACAAAATGTTGACGATTCGTGAGGTATGAACAGAACCAGGAGAGTGCATCCCCTATGATACCAATACTGGCCAGACGCTCAATGAGAAGGGGATGCGAGATGGTGTCGAAGGCAGCACTCAAGTCAAGTAAGATCAGGATGGACAATAGACCAGCATCAGCAGCACAGAGTAAGTCGTAGGTGATTCGGACTAGTGCTGTTTCCATGCTATGTTTAGCACGGAAACCAGATTGGAAACTTTCATACATGTCATTGTGGATAAGATAGTGATGTAGTTGATGGGTGTAGTGGAAGATTTTTTATTTTAATTATAGTTTATGAACTTATAATTGTTAAATGCAAAATCCTGTTCTTCTGTTCTAGTGAAAGTTTTCTGTTCTTTCCATCTGTTCAGTAGTAAAATGTCCAAAGACTAGGACATTATGCAAAGTCCTACCAGATAAGATAAAGGGGGGCTAGTGAATGAGATAAGAAACAAATGATGAACAAGTGGAAAAACTCAGTAAACGGTAGAGTTTCACTGAGAACAAAATAATTTCTTCTATTTGACCAGATGTGCTTCAACTGATATGTTTCTTAGTCATTGATAAATTGAAGGTTTATTTTCTAAGTGACGCTGGAACTAAGATGAGATCTTTGGATCATGGGCGGAGATGGGATGACTGTGTTTTTCAGTATCTTACTATAAATATGTGCTCAACCTTGTAAACTGGGCTCTTGGGTTTAGACTCCTAGCACCAGGGGGTGAGAGCCTATTCTGCAGAATATATTCACGAGTTCACACTTACAAATAATTCAGAACAGAGTTATTAATATGCGTATTTGGCGTGCTGTCCGAGGAGAGGGCTCCGAGCTCGTTAATGGACTGAGCCCGGAGCGCTTCCTGGCGGGGAGAGGGTTCCGGGCTCAGCCTTAGGCCCGAACCCAGAACAATCCCCCCTGTTCTGGTTAGTAAGGTGACTTAGGCAATCGTGCGGAGAAGGGGAGGTGGAGGGATGCTGAAACTATCGAGGAATGAGGGTGAGTTGGTTTCCAGTCTATATAGGTTTCTGTTGATGCCAATCAGGTGGATACCTGATTACTGATTGTCAACAGCTGGTCGTAGTTGAGGTGATTAGGTTGATTATTTGAACGTGTTCCTCACGAACTTTGTTAATAAAAACATCATTTAAATTCAGACAAAGAAAATTCTGTCGACAGTGTGTCTGTGTGATCCTTGACTTTCACTTCTAGTGAATATTATTTGATGCGGCTAAAATTCCACGACATGTGCCACGACCCGCTCCAAAATCTTGGATACAAAAGGAAGATTGGAGATGGGACGGTAGTTGTTCAAATCATCAGGATCAGCATTGGGCTTTTTAAGGACCGGAGTGACAGCAGCAATCTTAAGAGTGGGTGGTACAATGCTAGTGGAAAGGGAGGAATCAACTAATTTGGTGAGAAATGGAGAAATGGAATGCAGGCATGCTTTGAAACAGGTAGGCAGAGGGTCTAATTGGGAAGTAGATGTTTTTGATTTGCTGACAAGTTCATTAATCTGGTTCTCAGTAGCCAAGGTGAAGGTTGAGAGGGCAGTAATATAGGTCAGGTTATGAGCTGAAGTGCTAGGCAAATTGATGGTGATGTATTTCTTGAATTTTTGCATGGAAAAAGTTTAGAAACTTATCACAGAGTTCTGTTGAGGGATGAGAGGAAATGTTGTCAGGCGGCTTAAGGAGCCGGTGTACAGTTGAAAACAGGAGCTTTGAATTATTATTCCCAGAGTTTATAATGTTTGGGTAATAAGATGTCCTAGCAGCAGAAATGGTGTTATTATATAGCAAAAGATGATCTTTGTAGTCCTGTGCATGAGAGACAAGGCCCGTCCGTCTATACAGGCGCTCAAGTCGTCTCCCACATCTTTTTAACTGGCGCAGCTCAGGTGTGTACCACGGAGCCAAGTAGTTGAAGGAAACAGAATGAGTTTGAGTGGGAGCAAGAGCATCAAGAGAAGAAGATAAGCAGTCATTGTAATGAGTGATGAGGCTGAGGGGACAAAAGGAGTCAGTAGTCGAGCATGTATTTGTAAGACTCATAAGGTCCTATGTTTCTATAGGTCATGGTGCGTAGAGGTTTAAACATGGAAACAGGGACAGAGACTTCAAATAAAACAGCTTTGTGATCGAAGATGGCCAAATCAACATGTGTTAAATTACAAGGAATAATACCAGTTGAACAAACTAAATCAAGAGTGTGTCCTTGGTTATGAGTTGGAAAATTTACATTTTGGGTGACATCAAGACCATCAAGTAGTGACAAAAAATCAGCAGCGAAAGAACAAGTAGTAGAGGCATTAAAATCACCAATAATTAATATATTGGGAGAATAGGCAGAGAGTGAAATCATTAATGCAGAAATTCAGTTACAAACAGATCACATGGTTTAGGCGGCCTATAGAGTGTTAAAATTACCAATGGTTGAAAGCCAGAGAGTATAACAGCCAAACATTCAAAAGAAAAATGAGGTATTCTGATTGTTTTAACTTTGATAGTGTCACGATAGACAACAGCAACCCCACCACCACTACGCCCAATAGAACGAGGTTGACTGATGTAAGAATAACCATTTGGGGTTGTCTGATTAAGATAAAAATAGTCATTAGGCTGTTGCCAAGTTTCAGTGAGGCACAATATGTCCAGTTTACAATCACTAATAAACTCACTTATTAGTAGCCCTTTGTTAGTAAGAGAACGAACATTAAAAAGTCCACATTTAAAACAGTCAATAGAGCTAGCATTTGGTGTTGCTTTGGTAACTGGAAACAGTTGATTAAAATTAACTCCACAGCCGGTGGAGGAAACTGAATGAACTTTAGACCAGATCGAATTAATAACAGAGGATGACTTACTGGATGTATATGATCGTCCCGATCCGCGATGGATGTATCTTGGCCGGGAAACAATGTCACGGTGGGTAAACAGAGCCAGAGGAGGCCTGAAATTCATTGAGTTCAAACGCAATAGTTCCACTGCTGAGGATTTAAGTGCTGAAGTGGCACTGACAGTAGAGCATAGAAGGATCCACCAAAGATACATATTAATCCTCATATTAACAGCAGTGTTTTAGAACATTACATTATAGCAAATATCATTGGTTCGATCTCAGGGAACAAACATATTATAAAAAAGGCATGTCACTTTAAGTCACTTTGGATAAAGGCATCTGCCAAATGTGTACATGTGAATGTTACTATAAACACACACACACCCAATGTTTTTTATTTTAACATCATATGGAAGTGTCATAGATTGATACAAGATTTAAAACTGTATCATGATCATAGTCATCTCTATTTTTGAAAGTCTGCTTAAACTTAAAACTCATCTCTTTAACCAAACATTCACCTAAATCAGCTCCTAAACATATTAATGACACAAAAGTTAGCTTGAACAGAACCAAACACACATCTATTATACTGTATTATACCATAGGGCTGTTTAATGCTTCATTCCGATTGGTTAAGAAATGTTCTACGGCTATCCATAATGTTTTTTTTTTGTTTTTTGTTTTTGATAAACGCACGTCTGACTGACCTGTCAAATGTCTTAAAATACCAGAGAAACGTCTAAGTAATGTCTGTGGTATAAGTATAATAATTAACTGCAGAATTATTTCAAAATAATAATAATAATAATACATTTTATTTATAACACGCCTTTCTCAAACTCAAAGCGCTACAACATACATACAAAATAATCAAACAATAAAGCATTACAGTAAAAAGAATAAAACAAATACATACATTATATACACTAAAAGCATGACTAAAAAGATGTGTATTAAGAAGTTTCTTAAAACATTCCAAAGAAGCAGCAACCCTGATAGACGCAGGTAATGCATTTCATAGCTTTGGTGCCTTATAGGAGAAGGCCCGTCCCCCAATGGTTTTTAATTTACAACGAGGCTGCAACAGAGAAAGAGAGCCAGCAGAGCGGAGAGAGCGAGCAGGAATGGATGGAGTAACCAACTCACAGATGTAATCTGGAGCCAACCCATGTACTGCTTTATAGGTTAAAATCAAAATTTTAAAATCAACTGGAAGCCAGTGAAGTTGTTGGAGTACAGGTGTAATGTGATGGCGTGAGGATTTGTGGGTCAAAACACATGCGGCAGAGTTCTGTATATACTGTATTGCAACTTCTTAATGGAGTTAGCTGGTAAACCAGCAAAAAGAGAATTACAATAATCAAGCCTTGACGTGATGAAAGCATGAATTAGCCTCTCTGCGTCAGGCCTAGAGAGTAACGGTCTGATGCACGCAATATTCCTCAGATGGAAAAAAGCAACCTTTGTTATATTTTTAAAATGTGAATTAAAAGTTAGCTGGGCATCAAAAATCACGCCCAAGTTGCAAACCTGCCCAGAAGGGGACAATTGACTGTTGTCTACTGAAATCTTAAAAACCTCACTTTTACTAATATTCAAAGGAGTGCCAATTAATAATACTTCAGTTTTGGAGCAATTAAGTCCTAGGAAGTTGAGTTTCATCCACCCTTTAATTTCCAGCAAACAGTCAGACAGTTTCGAGGAGGAAAAATTAAAATCAGGCTGAGAGCTGATATAAATCTGGGTGTCGTCTGCATAGCAGTGATAGCTCAGGCCATACTTTCCAATAATCTGCACAAGGGGCAACATATAAACACTAAATAAAATAGGACCCAAAACTGACCCCTGAGGGATACCCTGACACAGAGGCGCAGTCTGAGATCTATTCGAACCCAGATAGACAAATTGGGAGCGTTCCGAGAGGTAAGATTTAAACCAAGTTAACACAGTTCCAGACAGACCGGTCCACTTATGCAATCTGTCCAATAATATACTGTGACAAATGGTATCAAATGCAGCAGTAAGGTCTAACATGAGTCATGACCAAAATACCACAAGCCCCAGAGTCAGCTATAACAAGGAGATCATTGAGAACTCTGACCAATGCAGTCTCTGTACTGTGTCCAGATCTAAACCCAGATTGAAATCTTTCTAATAGGCTATTACTACGGAGGTGAGTATGGAGTTGACCAACAACCACATGCTCGAGCACTTTTGGCAGGAAATGTAAATTAGAAATGGGTCAATAATTTGACAGATCAGTTAAATCGCTCCCAATTTTTTTGAGAACTGGCATAACTGCGGCCATTTTTAAAGCAGAAAAGACAGTCCCTGAATTGAGTGAAGCATTTACAATAGTAGTAATGTGAGGGAAAATGACAGGCAGACAATTTTTTAAAAACAGTCGTAGGGAGTGGATCCAGTATGCAAGTAGTAGAGTTCATGGACAAAACAAGTTTAGAAATAAGATCAGAGTCAACAGCACTAAAACTTGAAAAAGCAATCCCAGAGAGACTGGGAGGATGCACCTCAACAAGCTCAGGAGCATCTTCACAAGCAATCACATTATAAATATTCTACATTTTTGTTGAAAAATGATTGAGAAATGCATTACACTGCTCAGTGGTAGAGCAGTTCAAGTCACTGGGAGGTTTAATTAAATTGGAAACTGAACGAACAAAATAAGGTGTGCATTATTTTAGAATAAGTCAACGGCCCGTCGTCAATTATTCTTTACTGAATGTTCGGCTTTAATACAGCATATGTGCTAACAACATCTTGTTTCTGTTTCCCTGTCTTATCCTCGCCTCTCTTGAGGACATGTGAGACAGACGGGTTCAATTCCAGTTTGGTGTGATGCCCACCCTCATGCTGCCAAATTGATAACTGCCCAGCAACAACGGACCACTTTGTACACTTGCAACTTTCTTTAATAATAAAAATTCGTTGTGCGAAAAAGGGAAAATTCAACACAGTGATCGAAAAAAACCTTCCCTTTTTTACACTGTGAATAACCAGTCATTCATAGAAATCCATTGGTTTTGTTCTAGCACATTATCACGTCCAACTTTCACACCAAATATACGTGGCCGGTGCTATGATGATTTCAGTGTAGTTTGTTCTTCAGGATGTTTCTTCTGATGATACTGAAGACTTCTAGAATGAGTGAATCTCTCTCCACAGACAGAGCAGACGTAAGGTTTATCACCTGTATGAAGTCTCTGATGCTTTTGAAAGTTTGACCATTGACTAAAACTCCTCCCACAAACATTACAGTGATGAGGTTTTTCTCCAGTATGAACTCTCTGATGGGCTTTTAAAGAAGCAGAATAAGCAAACTTCTTGTCACACTGAGAGCATTTGTAAGGTTTTTCACCTGTATGAATTCTCTGGTGGTTTTGAAAGTTTGACGATTGACTAAAACTCTTCCCACAAACACTACAGTGATAAGGTTTTTCTCCAGTATGAACTCTCTGATGGGATTTTAAGTTACATGACTGAGCAAACGTCTTGTCACACTGAGAGCATTTGTAAGGTTTTTCACCTGTATGAAGTATCTGGTGGTTTTGAAAGTTTGACCATTGACTAAAACTCTTCCCACAAACACTACAGTGATGAGGTTTTTCTCCAGTATGAACTTTCTGATGGGATTTTAAGTTACATGACTGAGCAAACGTCTTGTCACACTGAGAGCATTTGTAAGGTTTTTCACATGTATGAATTCTCTGGTGTATTACTAAACTGTTAGGTTGTCTGAAACTCCTCCCACAAACATTACAGTGATAAGCTTTTTCTCCAGTATGAAGTCTCTGATGGTCTTTTAAGTTACCTGACTGAGCAAATGTCTTGTCACACTGAGAGCATTTGAAAGGTTTTTCACCTGTATGAGTTCTCTGGTGTACGACCAAACTGTTAGATTGACTGAAACTCTTGCCACAGACACTACAGTGATAAGGTTTCTCTCCAGTGTGAATTCTCTCATGGATTATCAGATGATTTTTATTGCAGAAACGTTTATCACACTGTGAACATTGATAGAGTTTCTCTTCAGAGTGAATATTCTGCTGTGATGAACTTGAATCCCTAAAGTGATGCGGTCTCTCATTGGTGTGTAAAATCATGTGACACTTCAGAATATGTTTACGGCTAAATCTCTTCTCACAGTGAGGACATTCGTATGGTTTTTCTCCTGTGTGAATTCTCTTATGAAAAACAAGACCTTGTTTGGTTTTGAAGTATTTTCCACATTCAGTGCAGTTGAAAGGCTTTTCACCACTGTGTGTCCTCATGTGAACTTTTAGCCGAGATAAGACGACAAAACCCTTCCCACACTGCTCACAGTAATACTGCTGCTTCTTCATCTTCTTCTTCTCTCTGTGCTCTTCTGAATGAAGTTTCTTGTCTTGTGAGGTAGTAAAACTGATCTCAGATCTGGTGAAGAGTTTCTGTTCTGTGTGTTTTCTCTCATGTCTCTCTAAATGTCTTTGTGAGCTGAATGTCTTTCCAGAGGTGATGCAGGAAAGAGTTTGTGCTGTCAGTCGCTCTTTTGATGTTGAGGATGTTATTTCTTCAATCTTCACATCTGAAGGAAACATGAAACAATTAAATTATCTTTTCACTCTTATTTACACAAAGAACAATGAATTGAGATTCTGTATCTTTTTCTATATTCACACATATAGACAGAAGAAAGCTGTCAGTCCTGTTATTACAACCGGGTCATTGCACATCAAATAAACCCAATTTTGGAAACATATACGGCTAAATTTTTTTAAATAATTTTTGATAACATTTTATTAGAATAAAGACAACATAAGTAGTGATCAAAGATCTGAAAAGTAATGCATGAACATTTACTGAGTGCTAATCCTTGTTGCATTGCATGGTGACACTTCTAGAATGAGAGACTTTTTAAGCCTACATGCCTGTTACTTAACAAATATTAAAGATATCCTAATAGTTTGTGACTGAATCCCACTTTTATAAAACAGGTGCTCAGATGACAGTTACAAATTTTAAAAATACAACAATACTTGAGGAGACGTACCTGAAGGAATAAAATCATCATCTTCCTCAGTGCGATCTTCCTCCTCTGTAGGTTCAGTTTTTATTTCTGTAGGTTCAGTTTTGATTTCTGTGGGCTCAGTTTTAATCTTCATCATCAGGTTCCTGAAGTCGATCAGTTTAACTGAACACATCTTCAGGATCTGCTGCTGTTCTCCAGCGTTACAGACAGAATCCAGATACTCTGTGGAGGTTTGGTCCTCCTGTAAGCTCTGTTTACTGTCACACACTGTTGTGTCCTGTGTGTGTCTGGATTTCTCTTCAGAGAGTTTAGAGTCCAGCAGTGTCTGTGGTGTGCAGCTCTGATCTCTGCTCATCCACACTGAATCCAGACTCCCATCATTAGTTACATACACTGAAGATTCACAACAATCCACATCCATCTCAACACTAAAACACACAGAGACAAGAGTCTCTAGAGACAGACTCTTTTTACACTCAATGAAACACGCAAGAGAAAAAACACAACCCCGACACAAACCTTACACAAGGTCGCGCTCTTTCTTTCTTTAGTGGGTTTATCGGCCGACTAAAGAGCTGCAGCGCCTCCTGCTGAACTGGAGAGAAGGAACTAATAGCACAAGTGAGCAGTGGCAGTTCGTGCTAAAAATTCTTTTCAAGGGGCACAAACTGACTTAAAATCAAACTTTTACTGTAGCAATACAGGACTGTTCATATCCATTTATCAATACTGCTATAGCTAAAATGCTGAAAATTGTTACTGTTGAAGTCAACTGTTAAAGCATAAAATAAATGTAAGGACAGGGGCTGGGTTATTGAGACATCTATCTATAAACATTTATTCATTTTTTTTACTTGATATATATATATTTATTTTTTTCATTTACACAATCATTTACTATTAATTTATGCATTTTTATTTATAAAATGTTCGATGGTTTTTTTCTGTTTTTGATGTTTATTGTTACGCTCCTGTGTGTGTTTTGCGTGTTTTCTGTCTCTTTCCAGCGATCCGTACCTGCATTCTTCTGAAATCCGTTCATTGGTTGTTACTGGGGAATCCCGATGACGTCATTCATACATTTACCAATCCCGTTACACGGACTGATGTAAATCCCACCCCCCATCCGGGTAGCCAATAGGTGTGTTCGACATCGGCTGTGGCTGGATGTAACCGATCGGCGAGATAGCCGCGTGCAGGTGGGGAGGAGCTGAAACGGAGACGTGAAGTCGGACGCGCTGTGGTTCCCGTAGTTTGCGGCATTTACGTCAAGCATGGCTGATCACGTGCCGTTTGCTTGCTTTATCGCAATAAACATGATTTGTAAGATGTAAACTACATAAAAAGTGAATTATACTGTTTTGAATGTCCGTGTATGAGCATGAGTGGAACTGAAGAGGATTACAGCATCTGTTTTTACAAGAATAAAGTTTAACATAAGCATATATTATTTAAATACCAATGTAGTGGGGTACGTTTTTTATCCATTTTATTTTGATGAAGATGATACAATATAACATCGCGACTACATGAAAAGAGCTTTAACTGTTATAAAATTACAGATTTGTGAGCATTTGTGGAACTAAGGGCGTGAAAATACACACGAAACACACGTGATTGTTGTCATGTGGTGAATCCGACCAATCGTGAAACAGCTGTGTCGTCATTACAGCCCGTGCAGCTCCTCTTCGGGAACTGCGCTGGCTAAGTCAGGCGGCTGATCTCGAATCGCTCTCGCAGTACTTAAAAACCATATGACACAATCACGTGCCTGCAGCGCCAGCTTAAGTCGGACAAAATTACTAACCGGAATGCACTGCTTTAAGTCAGCCACCGATCGGTCTGCGCAGCGCCGCATGAAGTCGAACACACCTATAGTGATGGGAGAAACGAAGCTTTTCGAAGCTTCGAAGCAATTGGTTCAATCGAAAAAGCAATGTTTAAAAATTGATTCAGTTTTTCGAAGCAGTTCGAAACAGCACACACGCTGGCGACCCCTGCTGGTCAAAATAGTGTAAAGCAGATATGGCCAAAAATTGTAGACTTTTTTTTACAAAATAATAGCAAGTTTTTTATTAAAATATGTTTAAAAAAGTTATTTAACTTAATTAAGACAGTTAAAAGTGTATTATGTGTTTTTAGTTTTATTTAGGGCAAACAAATCATTAAAACTAACTACCCTTTTAATTATGCACATTTTTGTCATTAAATCTGTCTATAAACAATAAATACAAAATGGCAGCGTAATTAGTCAGAAGGATAAATGTTTTATGAACTTTTATAATAAAACTGACCCGAGTTCACCGAAACATTAGACACTGGTCATGTGATCAACTCCCCCTAGTGGTGAATCGTCGGATTTTCGAAACGTTTCGAAACAGTTATGACGTAATGAAGCCTCGTTTGCTAAAATCACGTGACTTGGGCCAGTTTGAAACACGCTCCGAACCACTAGCCGTTTCTCAATACCAAGTACGCCAAACTCGGACTTGTGTCCTTCGTAGTTCGAACTTGCAAGTTCAGACTCGGAAGAACGAACTTCTGACGCGAAATGCTTTCTGGGAAACTTCGCTGTCATAAGTCCACACAAGTCTCCTCTGATGCATCCTCGATAAAATGGGCGGATCAAGAACACATCCGGGGATTTTATGTGAACTTGGGCTTTGTAATGAGACTACGACTTACTCCATTGAGTGCAAGACCATAATGCTTTAATCAAAACAATAACATCACATAAAGCAAACTACTGGTGTAGAACATTCATTATACAACAGCGCCCCCTTGTGCCCTGGAGATCTTATCATATCATTACATCTCCCCTTTTCTAAAGTGATTTAACAGAAATACGGGGCAACAGTACTGCATAAAGTTAAATTTACAATAGCAGCATTTACAACTAAGGATGCTCTCTGTAACTTCCTTCTGTAAAGTAATAACGTTTATAAATGTAACATGCATGAAGGCATTATTTAGGTAAGAACGTTCACTGGTAACCTGCAAGAGAATAACAACGTTAGGAGTTAAATCTGTTCTCGGGTATTTGTAATTTCGGTAAGTTCATTCTCTCTGTTATAAGTTCAGTCTTTCTACGGGTTTGGGTTTTCTGAATGTGTAACGTCTTTCTTTTCTCTCATTGTTCTCTCCTGTCCCCTCTGTACATGCAGGGGTGTCTTCCTCTGTTTTGATGAGCTCTCTTCTATTTCGGCTGTACTGCTGTCCGTCTGCTTCCACTAGGTATGACCGTGGTTCGGGTATTGGTTTTACTACTTTAGCTGGTCTCCACTGCTTGCCCTCCCTTAACCTCACGGTGTCTCCTGGGCTGAGGGTTGGTAGCACGCGTGATCCTCTGTCATAGTAGTGTTTCGCTCTGTCTTGGTTGACCCTCATTCTATCCTGCACCCCTTCCACTGTTCCTGGTTGAAGCAGGTTTTGTGCTGTGGGCAGTCTTGTCTTTGTTCTGCGGCCCATAAGCAGCTGTGCAGGTGAGGGAAGTCCATCCAGGGGTGTATTTCGATAATCCAAGAGGGCGAGGTGAGGGTCTCGTTTGTCAGCTTTGGCTTTCTTGAGAAGGTTTTTTGCTATCTGTACTCCCTTTTCAGCTTTTCCGTTGGATTGGGGGTACGTGGGAGATGATGTGACATGTTTGAATCCGTATTCTTCACTGAACATCCTGAATTCGGCGGAGGAATACTGTGTGCCGTTGTCAGAGCAGACTTCATCAGGTATGCCATGTCGGGAGAACTGCTGTTTGCAGATGTTGATGACTGCCTGGCTTGATGTGGTGTTTAGTTTGCTTACTTCGATGAAGTTCGAATAGTAGTCAATCAGGATGAGGTAGTGTTCTCCATCAAGTTCGAAAATATCTGTAGCTACTTTTTGCCATGGCCTTTCCGGTATGTCATGCCCAATCATGGGCTCCTTTCTATTCTGCCTTCTGTAGGTGTTGCATATGGCACATCTTGAGACTGTGTCAGCTATCTGGGCTTGCATCCCTGGCCAGAATATGACATCTCTTGCTAGCCTCTTTGTTTTTTCAATCCCTTGGTGGCTGGAGTGTACTTTTTCCAGCATCATTCTTCTCATAGTGCTTGGTATCACTAGTTGGTTGCCTTTGAATATCAGCCCATCTTCTACTGTCATTTCACTCTTGTAATCCCAGTACACCTTAGTCTCATCTGGTGTTTCTGATCTTTTATCTGTCCAGCCCTGGAGGATGAACCTTTTTACTGCTGTGAGGGTTGGATCCTTCTCTGTTTCTGTGAGTATTTCCTGGAGTCTGGCGGGTGCTATGGGTAAGCACATCACTGCACACACTTGTACATCATCAATATTTTAATTTTCGTCTGTGTCCTTTAAAAAGTTCCTACTCAGGGCATCAGCCACATAAAGTTCCTTTCCTTTTTTGTATTTCACAGTCATGTTGTATTTCTGCAGCCTGAGGAGCATTTTCTGAAGTCTTAGTGGAGTCTCAGCCAAGGGTTTTTTCATTATTGTTTCGAGAGGTTTGTGGTCTGTTTCAACCTCGAACGCCCGACCGAATAGGTACTGGTAGAACTTGTCACATCCAAACATAATGGCGGCCAACTCCTTTTCTATTTGTGCGTATCTTTTCTGTGTGTCGGTAAAGGCTTTTGATGCGTAAGCTATGGGACACTCATCTTGAAATAGCACAGCTCCTATTCCACAACTAGAGGCATCCACGCTCAGTTTGACGGGTTTTGATGCGTCATAGTATTTTAGTACTGGAGCTTCTGTGACCATCTCTTGCAGCTTCTCAAAACTCTTGTTTTGTTCCTCCATCCAGCTCCATTCTGTGGTCTTCTCTAGCAGGATCCGGAGTGGTGCCGTTATGGTGGATAGCTGCGGTATGAATTTTCCTAAATATGTTACCATCCCTAAATATATCTGTAACTCAGTCTTGTTAGTGGGTTTCTGCATTTTCCTGACTGCCTCTACTTTCTTGGGGTCTGGCTTAAGTCCTTCAGCTGTTAGGATGTGCCCCATGTATTTGACTTCTTGCGCATTGAATGTGCATTTTTCTGAGTTGAGTTTTATGTTCTTTTCTCTCACTCGCTCCAATACACTTTTCAGCCTCTGGTTGTGCTGCTCTTCGTTTTCCCCCCATACGAGGATGTCATCAACAATTACCTCTACACCCTCCATGTCCTCGAACATTTCAGTCATGAGTCTTTGAAATATTTCTCCAGCTGTATTTATTCCGAAAGGTAGTCTTTTGTATGCGTAGCGTCCGAAGGGGGTGTTAAAGGTGCACAGCGCTGAACTTTCCTTATCCAATTTGACCTGCCAGTATCCACATTGAGCATCTAATGTGCTGAACACCTTAGCTCCTGGCATCCGAGCCATCACTTCTTCGATCGTCCTCATGGGGTAGTGTTCCCTTTCAATAGCAGCATTCAAGTCCTTGGGGTCCATGCATATCCGGATCTTCTGTTTTTCTGGTTTCCATACCGTGACCATGCTGCTTACCCACTGCCTGGGTTCTGTTACTTTTTCAATGACATCCAGGTTTTCCATTCTTCTTAGTTCTGCCTTTACTTTGTCTCTCAAGGCCACGGGAACCTTTCTTGGTGCATGGATGATGGGTTGTGTGTTCGCTCTGATTTTGATGTGCTGTTCTCTTTCAAAACAGCCCAGTCCATCAAACACGTCTGCATATTTCTCCTGTATATCTTGACTTGGCCATGTCTTTACCTCACTGATGCGTTTTATGAGACCAAGGCGTACGCAGGTTGTAAGTCCTAGTAGTGGTGTTGCATTCTGATGTAAAACTTGGAATTCGATGTGATGGAATCTTCTTTTGTATTCTGTCAGCAACTGGCATTTTCCTATTGGCTTTAGGCATTGCCCTCCATAAGTCACTAACTTTGCTTTAGACTTCACAAGTTGAGCACAAGTCTGTCTGTGGATTGATTCTGGTATAATATTGCATTGAGCTCCTGTGTCTATTTTAAATCTTATTTTCCTGTCATTTACTATAAGGTCTACTTCCCAGTCTTCACCATTATTTGATTTTACCATGTCTATAAACATTTCTTCTGAATCTGAGTCAGACTGTTGTTCTACCGTGTGTACTGGCTTTTTGGTTGCATATGACAATGCTTTGGACATGCACTTGCTTGAAAAGTGATTCATTTTTCCGCATTTTTTGCATTTTTCACCATAGGCGGGACATTTTCCCCTCTGATGGTCTCTGCCACAGTATTTACAGTCCTGTATCATGTTTTGCCTGCGTGACGTGACAAATGACGTTTGAGATTTTTCCGCGCGCTCCCTTTTGACTTCATTGACAACGCACTCGGCTTGTGCAGTTTGCAATTTGTCCATTTGCATGCGGCTCGCCTCCGCAGCGCGACATATAGATACAGGTAGATCTAAATCCATTGTTCTCAACAATTTGGCTCTTAGTTGATCATCCCTTATTCCCACGACTATTCGGTCTTTTATTAGACTGTCAGTTAAATGTCCGTACTCACATGACCTTGCCTTTATTCTTAAGTCAGTAACGAACTGGTCTATGTTCTCACCGATGGCTTGAACACGAGTGTTGAACACATGTCTCTCAAATGTTACATTTCTGTGAGGGGTAAAATGTTGCTCAAATTTCTCCAGTAGTACCTTAAGCTTTATTCTGTCCTCCTGCTGTGTGAATTCAAAGGTGTTGTAAATTTCGAGAGCCTCATCCCCGATGACGTGCAGTAACGTGCTGCTTTGTACTTTTTTAGATTTTCCTTCGATGCCTGTAGCGATCATGTAAAGTTCAAATTTTTGTTTCCATTTCTTCCAATTGTCTGCGATATTTCCGTCCAATCTCAGAGGGTCTGGTGCTTTTAGTGCTTCCATATTGGCGAAGATTTGTCCGTTCTGACACCATGTAATGAGACTACGACTTACTCCATTGAGTGCTAGACCATAATGCTTTAATCAAAACAATAACATCACATAAAGCAAACTACTGGTGTAGAACATTCATTATACAACAGCGCCCCCTTGTGCCCTGGAGATCTTATCATATCATTACAGGCTTGATGCGAACTTTGAATTGGAACAGTACTTGGGCTGCGACTGATGACGTTTCACAAGTCCACAAGAACGCAAGTACAGAAAAGAACGCATATTGAGAAACGGCTACTGATTCGAAACAAAAGATTCGTAAATGTTTCGAAGCCTCATGAAGCAGTGCTTCGAAAACGACCATCACTAGGTAACCAGGGGCACGCTCAATCTCACATCGGTGCGCAACGTTTTGCTACGGTTTCCGGGTTGAACGACATTTCCTTGAAATGGTGTGTGCAACGGAATGCAACAGGTTTTAGAAGCGTTTTCTCTTGTTTGGTGGGTGTGTCCGAAATGTCAGCCCAATCAGCGGCAAGATGTATAAAACCACGCGGTAAGAGACAGCTCGCTCAATGGGTTCAAGCTGGAATGTTGTTTTTCATTCTGGACGGCAAGGTCAGTGACTGTAACATCGAGGGTATTTTACAGAATTAAACACACATTTATAACGATTTCATCAGGCTTCAGAAACATTAAAAAAAAGAACACAAAGAATGGCCTCTCAGCTACCGTAGGTGCAACTCTTGCGTCATCACAACAGGGTGTTCAATGCATCACCGTTTCAGTTTAATAAACGTTGTGCAACGTTTTGTCTGAGCTGAACGCAGCCCAGCTTTTTTCGCTGAAATAATGTACCCTCTTTGTTCTTTCACTCATGCTGTCTCAGTTAATTATTGTTTGTGTTTTGTAAAGCTTCGGCACGCCTTCCCTGTCATTTTGTTTGTTACTTTTTTCCTCGGATGTCTTGTTTGTTTGTTCGTTGGGAGAAGCTGACAGGTATGAATGTCACGTGACGTCCACTATCCCTACACGTGCAAAAATATAACTGCCAAATACACTAGGTTAAGAGCGTGTACCACTCGCTTTACATTTTGTGATTTTGTTAGCCAAAGTAGGTCAGTTAGGACGTCGCTGACGCTGAAGATTTATCTATATTTGAAGAGTTTCGTTGCAAAACGAAATAACCACCGTTTTTTTAATTGTTCAGAAATCTCGTTTTTTGGTTGTGCATTCCAATTAATTTCAATTCAACTGCAGTTGGTTTGTTTTGATTTAAACCTTCATAACTTAAAAAATACAGCTAGCACCATAAAACAAATTAATAACATGATAACATAATAATAAACATGTTTTGACAAAAATGTTAAAAAATGGATTTATCTCGTTTTCCAACGAAACTCTTCATATCTTTTTTTTGTAGATAGATTAGAGAGCTTACGTATAGCTAGAGTGTGTACTGGTATTTTTTTTTTTTTATGTGGCACAGCTCTTGTCCCTTCTCCCCTCACAACTGTGTAAGCCCT
Source organism: Misgurnus anguillicaudatus (assembly GCF_027580225.2). Lineage (NCBI taxonomy): Eukaryota > Metazoa > Chordata > Actinopteri > Cypriniformes > Cobitidae > Misgurnus > Misgurnus anguillicaudatus. Next base: position 3,174,456 of record NC_073354.2, on the reverse strand, counting down.
ATTCGGACGGGATCAGGGGGACCTCTGAGAAAATCGTGCTTCTCAGAGGTCCTCTGTGTTTTTAATCCCGTCCGAATCGGCCATGTCTGTGTTTTTCTTTGATGACCTCCGTAAGAATTCCAGAGCAATTTACCTACTGTTTTTCGCCGAACTCAGAGGTCCTCTGAGAAATTTAATCCCGTCCGAATGCAAATGTCTGTGTTTGCCCGCAATATCTTTTAAATACGCGGTTCTTGTCGTGTTTTGGCCAACGTGATCTGCCGTAAGGTCTTACTAATGCGCGTATATTTCCTGAGTCCCATTCGGTTTTTTCGCATTCGGCAAAATAAAATAATTAAATCAAGACGAGCTGAATTATCATACACTGTTAAGACTGGCCACTGTAATATCATTAACGTTATCAGAAACTCTGTTTAAAGTAGGGATGCACCGAAATGAAAATTCTTGGCCGAAACCGAAAACCGAAAAAGAGGAAACCAAGGCCGAAAACCGAAAGCCGAAACAACGAAAGAAATTATGCCAATTATTAGTACTACCATTGCACTTATGGTATTTTTGTGTGTAATAGAAATGAAGTCAACACACACAATTTGAGAAGAAAATTAAGCCAAACAGCATGTGACATAAACAAACCCAACTTCAGTTATATAGGCTATCTGCCTCACATCTGGAAAAACTGGTGAGTAGGCTACTAGTGACACATCAGGTTGTTAAAAGTTAAACTGTTTGTTTAATTAATCCTTTGGTGCTTGTTTGCCATGCAGTATACATTTAAAAACTGAGATGTGCTAGTTGTGGTTTTGTTTTAACGTTAATGTTACAAAATGCTGATAAAAAAATTATGGCATTTTAATGCACGTTAAAACCCCGAATGGATCGAAGGCTCAGTCAAATATAAATATCTTCTTTATTTAGTCTGACATGTTTTTGTTTAGAAAGAAAATCATATTTAGCCTATACCTTCTCCAGTGAAACCCGTTTTTCTCATTAATGCCAGCTGCAGAAAAAACTCTGCTCTGTTGTTATCCAGTGAGAACAACAAACGGATCTAACAAATATATCTGAATTTAATATTATGTTACAAATAACCCAAGCGGGCTTGATACATTATTGCTGAGGGTGCAAAGTTACGAGCTTAATTTAACAACACTTCACAAAACGGAGCTATTGTTTGCTGCTACGGCATTTGCAGTAATCGGGTTCGTTATAACCATATTCACAGATAAAATAAATGTTCCCTGTTTCGCTTTCCATGTGTGTCTCGTGTCGTTTTAACAACAAAATAAACTATAAGGAAGCTAACGAATCTCTCATGATGCACGCTGATGCGGCGGCGGAGAAGCACGTCTAACACCCGGCATTAAAACTCTAAACACTTAAATTAGTCTGCAATCTGAATTACCAAAACAATCAGAAATACATATATATTAAAGTCTGTAAAAGACCGTAGAGGTGAAGTGAAAAAGGATTAAATGAGCAGTAGCCGGAATGCTGCGGTGGCGGATTAAAAACATTTGAATATCATTTTTTCCCCATTCTAATTATTATTGCAGATCGAATATTTGACCATTCGTGCACATCCCTAATTTTAAAAGCAATCATGTTAAATGTCTGTTATTCTGGATGTTAATCTGAACGAATGTTTACTCGGGAGTTTGTGAAAACAGTACACAAATGCCCAGAGAAAATCCGCGGGTTTGGACCCAAACATTACGGTCGTGGGCGGGAGTGGAACTCACAGGTTGCGGAGGTCCTGGTCAGAAATTCGGCGGACGCGGGTTTGAGAGAAATAACACCGCAGATATCCCAGCAAACACAGAACGTTCCCCTAACGTTAGTTTTTGGTTATATTTTGGTTATTTTTTGGGAACCAAAAAATAACGTTCTGGGAACGTTATTTTTAGGTTTTATTTTTTGCAACCATAAAATAACGTTCCCATAACGTTGTAGGGTGGTTATTTTTAAAATAACCTAAAAATAACTTATACAGAACGTTATTTTTTGGTTCTTTTTTGGTTCTTTTTTTGGAACCAAAAAATAACGTTCCCATAACGTTGCAGGGTGGTTATTTTTAAAATAACCTAAAAATAACTTATACAGAACGTTCTCTAATGGTTATTTTTTGGTTATGTTTTTTTTTTAGGAAATGAAGTGAATGCATAATTAAACCCATTATTCCTTTAGTGTGCACGTCTAATATGCGCGTGCTTGTCTGCACGAGCTTACCGCCTTTTTCACGAGTACCCGCTTTATCTTGTGCTCAGGAAAAGTCGTTAATTTAAAAAATAACGGTCCTTTCGTTTTTACCTCAGAGACGTACATTATTTTAGCGGTTCTTTTGTCTCTTTCTTGATTTAGTAACTTAAATATGTGAGAAGAAATATATATACGAGTGATTTCCAATCGATTTGAGGAGAATTTGAGGAGAATATAATGTTAGAAACTTTTTATTGTTGTAAAAACGGATAGCCGACTAACTGTGGTAAGATCTTTTAACCTAAAGTGACTGATTTATTTCTCATTGCGTTTTAACTTCAGAGTATACCCAGGTAGCCAAAACAGTTTGGCCCAATAATGGCCCAAATCCGGCAGGCCAGAAAAAAACACGGCCCAGTTCCGGCTGCCAGAGAAGGGCCAAATCTGGGATGAATGACGCCCCAGAATCGGCCCAAGTACACTGGCCATTTCCGGGTGCCAAAATTGAGCCAACACTGCCAGCACATTGCCAGAATCACACCAGCTAAAACTGTACACTCAGCCGACACTGGACCATGTCCGGGTGCTAAAAGTCAGCCGACACTGCCAGCACAGTGCCAGAATCACACCAGCTTAAACTGTACACTCAGCCGAAACTTTAAGTGTTTTCCACATAACAATATATTATAACCTTAGCCCTTAAGATGGCATGTACTTATCCCTTCTAAAAAAACTTTTATTATATTTAGTTAAAAAAGTTAAACTGCAGATTAGAAGTTCTATCCTCAATGTTTGTGATGCTTTTAATGTTACCTGGACAATAAAAATAGCAATTAATACATTTGTTTAATAATTCATTAATTAATCTATAAATAAATAGACAAAGTTACAAAAAAAAATCATTATGTAACATTTTATTAGGCAATAAAGAGCGAGATTATAAAAATAATGTAGAAATGAAATATTAATCCATTAATAAATAGTTCAAAATAATATAACAATTTACAAAAACAACATAAAACACTCAATAAGTTCATAATTTTAAATTGCATTTAAAAATTCTTAAAAAAATAATGGAATTTCAAACTGTATTTCCAAATGCGATTTAAAAAGAGAAATAAATAACTGGATTTATAAATTGAACTACAAATACGGGTTTAAATTAGGCATTTAAAAGGGCATTTCCGTTTAAAATTTCTGTTTTCATTTCCTGATGGTTCTCCTTATTCTTGCTATTCGATTTGCTTTTCGTTTTAGCCTCTCTATTTAGCTTTTTCGTGACTTTTGGGGTCCTCATCCGAGACAGGGGCGTCGGACTGGGGGTAAAACCAGTACTGATTACCAGGGCCCCAAGGGGAGAGAGGGCCCTTGAAAGTCTGGAATATATTTTATTTTACCTGGATATTTTCATTTCTTATTTTAATTTTATAATGTCAAATGAAATGTAAAGTTAGTGTATTTGCTGAATAACTGTTTGAATATATTTTGTATAGCCTAAGTAAAAACTATCTAAAGTCTCACGGTCCCACCCCTTCCTAATGCACCAAATGGTTTAGTCCATCTGCACGTGCATTTTGTTTGTAGTTGTGCGTCTGGTAGAGCGCAAACTTCTGCGTGCGGTTGAAATGTCTTTGTCAAAGAAAGCTAAATTGGGCCACCAAAACAGAAAGAAAATACAATAGAAGAAAAAAACAAACTTCCTACTATACTACTTCGCTACATTTTTTAAATCATATCCATTACTGAGTAAAGAATATTTTAAAAAATGCAAGGTAATCACGGATGGATGATGATTGATTGATGGACGGGGAACGCGCTAAACTCACAAAAAGAACCATGGAGACGGACGAGACAGGTACGCGCTAATGCAGACCCTCAATTAATTTCTTATGAAAGAAACCTCTGGCCATATTTAAGCGACCACTTTCCTCTGACGTGAAGCGAGTGTTTTATTCCTATGTAAGGTAGGATTTATGCTTATGAGAACTGAATTGTGGACCGGGGTTTTATCGCTCATTTGCACGACGCGTTTTTAATACCATGCGCATTATCTTCCGATGTCAATCAGCTTTGCATCAAGTCAACCACAACTTAAGAACGTCCTTGAAAATGCGCAGGTCATTAGACATTGGAGAGAGAAAGAGAAATAAGAATAAAGGTCTTACATCAGGTACCCAGGTCAGGGAAGTTAGATAAAAGACAATAAGGATGAATTATATAGCCATGCACTCATCTCATGATATGCTCATTTAAACTATATAACAATGTTACCAGCAATACATCAATTACAACCTTACTATAGTGATTGTATTTACTAGCTGCTGACCTCATATTATTTTTGCTTTAAAAGTGAATACTCACCTGTAAAAATCATTAAACTATTCCATAAATGTTTCTTAGTTATATAAAAGCTTTTACTTTATTAACTTTTTGCTGTTGCACTTTAATTGTAAAGATATTCCTACAATTAAAAACAACTAGTTTGAAATGTATATTCCCTTGTCGTTTTTGAACTATACTAGAATTCTCCACCTCTTCCCGCTGTAAAAAAGTTACTTTTACTCTGAGTAAAGTTAAAGTGACTTACTTTTTACTTTTACTTGAGTAGATTTTTAGACAAGTAACTTTACTTTTACTACTTAAGTAAAATATTATTAAAGTAACTTTACTTTTACTTAAGTAGAATATCTTATTACTCTTTCCACCTCTGGCTAAACTGTTTGAATTTTCCTGGCTGCGATTGTTAGTGCTAAAATTAACTGAGACAACCCATTAAAAAAGCAGAATATTCACTTTCAGATGATAATTTGGTCATAGACTACATGCAAATTGAGTTGAAAGGCTAAATAAATAAACTGTATAGTAACAGCTGTTTGCATACAAAACAATAGCCTAATTTGAAAAAATGTTTAATTTTAATAATAGGCTATAGTATGCAAGCAATAGCATTTGTTTCATTTTGCCTTTTTTCCAGATAAAATGACTAGTGATGCATGTTTTGTTCGTCTTTTAATATGAATGGAGCTTTTTGTTAAAGTACAAAACTAAAATGGCATATTTAAGATTTAATTTATGCCTTAAAGTAATAAAGCATAATAAAAATAAATGTTCTAAAATTTAATGTCTTGTTACTTCAGCAAAATAAAATATGTCTGAATCAAGTCTTGTTTGGTTATCATACAGTTTGTTCATGTAGTGATTAGAAAACTATATGGAAAAATGGGGGGCCCATCAGGACTGCCTATGCATAGGGCCCGGGACCTTGTGCTACGCCCCTGATCCGAGATCTATAAATCTGTGCATGACGTACAATCAGAGCCAATCAGCAAGCTTGTTACATCCACACCTGGCCATAGCTAATTTGCATTTCTCATTTGACAATTTGCAAGGACCCAAAGAGTCACGGATTAAGGGTTTAGCAAAGGACATTGTATAGAAGTGTTGCACACTTCTTGCACACAGCAGGCTTTCAAAAAAAAGTCAGCAAAAAATGGGGGGCCTGTGCCCCAGTAAAGCTTTATGTCTATCGACAAAGAAACGAAGAAAGCTTATGTTTGATCACAAAAATGTTGTCATGTTTTGTCAGGATGTCCGCGAAAGAAAAACGAATCATTGTTGCATTCTCTTATTTTCGCCGGAAAAAAATTGGCGAGTGGAAATGCTGATTGGCTGGTAACTTTAGAAAGCAGCAGCACTCTTTTATTTGAATGATAAGGGCTTGAGCACACGCTAGCTACTACTTTAAACTAGTCTCAGCGGTCCAGGAAAAATTTATCTCGGATTTCAAACCTTTGGAGTATTTTTGCCACGAGTGCTTGGCTTTTTATTTTGCTCCATGTCTCCTCTATTACTCCTCTATTACGTTCAGAGACTTTGTGAGATTTTGTCAGTAGGTTTCAGTTATTTGCTGTCGTTGAATGGCGCTCGCTCCGCTGTGTTTTCGTCTACTCTACGTGCAGCGCAACGCAGACCGGCCGGCGGGAGGTCCCGCGAGAGGACCGCTTTCGAATTGTTCTCGCAGTAATCTGATGTCATACAGAGGCGATTCTAGGGTCTATGGGGGCCCCAAGCAGAAAATTTCCTGTGTGCAAAACTTCTATACAATGTCCTTTGCTTAACCCACTATTCTACAGTGCAACAGTTACTGCGAAAGATACATATATACAAGTGTAATCATCATCATACCTAACATTATTAACATGTTTGGATGCATAAATGGCATTACATTGTTGGAAATAATGACAGCAGAGAAATATTTTCTACATTATACAATGATAGCAATGACTCATAACTTATTTTTACAAGAATATTTTAAGAAACCAGTCATTTTATGACTGCTATACTAAATAATCTCAATCATAGTTACTGCTAACTGTTATAAGTCATAGTGTCCAGAGTTAAATATTAGTATACTAAATATTAATTTCATATCTGAAAATACAGAACAGTATAACACATATATCTGTTGATTTTCTCAGCAACAATGCAATTCTATAGACTTGACAAGAAGTTTTCCTGAGATTTGTTTGATAATGTTTGAGACCTGACAGGGTGAGGATGTAGTTTGTCTTACCTCCCTTAAACTCATCATCTCTCCGTTCTTCTTCCCTTTCCCTGCTTTGCACAAAACATTTCTGATGTACATCTACAGAAGCCAATAGTGATCGAGTCAAAATAAGATAAGCATTGCTATTTAGAAACTTCCTTTAGTCTCGTCATGTTTTCAAAAGCTAACTCACTCGTGTGTCATCTTTTGATTGCGGTTGTGCGCGGATGAACGCAAAGACGCGCGCGGACATGAATACGTGCGTGCACGCGTCATTGCGACTGCTTCGTCGCTTTTACAAGCGTAAATTGGGTAACTACATTGCATAAAGATCCGTCTTTGTAAAGGATTGCACTATAACTGCTAAAATTTAAACCGGGGCACAAAAGATTTACACTTGGGCACGTGCCTGACTGGAGCTGGACCGGACACATTAAACCACATGTGCGTAAAAGGGGTGCTCACTTTAGCGCCTTTTTGCGGTTAAATTGTTTTAAATCACTTGAGTGTTAGCATTTGCAAGCCTTTGAAACACGCGCAAATGATAAACTTTTCCTATTTAAATTTGCGTATTAATCTGGGAATCACATGCGAGCCGAACCATGGGTCGTGATCCGTACGATGATGTCTGTAATCTATGTGTTATGCATTACATATGTGAGTGTAGTTTAAAAGCAAATTTCATGCCTTATTCAATGTTATATCTTTTAACGAACTGAGTAACATGTTATCAACTGAGAATATGGATTTAATTCTAAATGTATTTTACATAATCATTTTCATGCTATCATTTAGATAAAGGGTAAAATGTTTAGTGTTGTTAATGTTTACAGTCAGACATTACTATGAAAAGTCATATGTGTGCTGAACATATTGGGGCAGTTTCCCGGACCAGGATTAGCTTAATCCAGGACTAGGTCTTAGTTTAATTAGGAAATATAAGTAGTTTTAACAAACATGCCTTACTAAAAACATTACCTGTGTGCATTTTGAGGTAAAACAAAGGGCCCTGATGTATTTGAAGTAGGGGTGGGCGATATGACCAAAATCTTCTATCACGATAGGATTAATTTTATATCATGATAACGATATGTATCACGGTAGAGTTTTTTTTAGAAAGAAGATAAAAACAAACAAAACTCAAGCTCTCTGAAGATAAACAGTCAATGATATAAGAATGATAATAAATACTTAAGCATGTATGTATAGGCCTATATATATTTTTATTTAAGGTAGAAAAGTGATTTAATCAGGAGCAGTGAGAGATTTTCTCTCAATGCTGTTTGATTAACAAGAGTGACAGACAGGAGCAAAATTAGGTAACTTCCCCTTTAAGACCAAAGTCCGGATCCAATACACTGTTACACATGCGCTTTCTCTTTCAGCTGTTTACTTTCTCTAAGACCTAACTGGTCGTGTTTATGGGGAATTTTGACGCATATGTGTATTTAAGGCCAATAAAGCGGAAAAATGCTCATGAGCAGCGGACGCGCGACTTGCGCGCTCCTCACAGACTGAAAGAGCAGCGGTTGCGCGACTTGTCCGCTCCTGACACAGAAAGAACGCACGCATACAGATCTGTTGTCTGTGTTTCAATGGCTTAAAATAACTTGTTTTAAAACTGCAGTGCTTAAATACGTGTACAAACGTTACGTTTTCGCGACCACACGCACAGGAGCGTGACGTGGGCACGTAACCTCGATAGAAACGATAGTCCAAAATCTCTACCGGTTGACAAATTTCTACCGGTTAATTATGTCTACCGGTTTATCGCCCACCCCTAATTTGAAGATATGTAAGTGCAAGTTGTTTTCAGTTTGGAGAGCTCTTAAAAGTGTTTAAGTCCAGGACTAGTCTAATCCCTGTCCGCGAAACCGCCCAGTAGTGTTGTAAATGCTGGATATGCAAATGTTTAGTGTTGTTAATGTTTACATTCAGACATTACTATGCAAAAGTCATATGTGTGTTGACCATGTAGTGTCCTGAAAAGTTGTAATATGAATATACTTTTATTGTGTTTGATTCTAAGTAAAGACCACGAGAGAAGGAAGCCATCATTTCAGCGTTTGTGTTTATTAAGACTTTAATCACATTTTCCATACTCCTTTACAGGGGTACTACAACAGCAGCGGCTCCAGGAACATGGCATAATGTTTGGATCTGTAAAGGGCGATTTATAGTCGTGTGTAGGCTCTACGCCGTAGCTACTGCGCCGTAGCTGCGTAGCTCTGCGTAGCCTGACGCGCACCTCGCAAAATTTTTAACAGCGCGTCAGTTCTACACGGACCGCAAGCGCTGTGATTGGTCCACCAGAACCCCTCCGGTCAGGTAAAAAAATCTGCGTCATACAGTGGGGCAAAAAAGTATTTAGTCAACCACCAATTGTGCAAGTTCTCCCACTTAAAAAGATGAGAGGGGCCTGTAATTTTCATCATAGGTACACTTCAACTATGAGAGACAAAATGAGGGAAAAAATCCAGAAAATCACATTGTCTGATTTTTTAAGAATTTATTTGCAATTTATGGTGGAAAATAAGTATTTGGTCAATAACAAAAAAGCAAGATTTCTTTCTCTCACAGACCTGTAACTTTTTCTTTAAGAGGATCCTCTGTCCTCCACTTGTTACCTGTATTAATGGCACCTGTTTGAACTTGTTAGCAGTATAAAAGACACCCGTCCACAACCTAAAACAGTCAGAATGCAAACTCTACTATGGCCAAGACCAAAGAGCTGTCAAAGGACACCAGAAACAAAATTGTAGATCTGCACCAGGCTGGGAAGACTGAATCTGCAATAGGTAAGCAGCTTGGTGTGAAGAAATCAATTGTGAGAGCAATTATTAGAAAATGTAAGACATACAAGAACACTGATAATCTCCCTCGATCTGGGGCTCCACGCAAGATCTCATCCCGTAGGGTAAAAATTATCACCAGAATGGTGAGCAAAAATCCCAGAACCACATGGGGGGACCTAGTGAATGACCTGCAGAGAGCTGGGACCAAAGTAACAAAGGCTACCATCAGTAACACACTATGCAGCCAGGGACTCAATTCCTGCAGTGCCAGATGTGTCCACCTGCTTAAGCCAGTACATGGTCGGACCCGTCTGAAGTTTGCTAGAGAGCATTTGGATGATCCAGAAGAAGAGTGGGAGAATGTCATATGGTCAGATGAAACCAAAACATAACATTTTGGTAGAAACTCAACTTCTTGTGTTTGGAGGAGAAAGATGCTGAGTTGCATCCAAAGAACACCATACCTACTGTGAAGCATGGGGGTGGAAACCTCATGCTTTGGGGCTGTTTTTCTGCAAAGGGACCAGGACGACTGATCTGAGTTAAGGAAAGAATGAATGGGTCCATGTATCGTGAGATTTTGACTCAAAACCTCCTTTCGTCAGCAAGGGCATTGAAGATGAAACGTGGCTGGGTCTTTCAGTATGGCAGTGATCCCAAACATACCGCCCGGGCAAAGAAGTAGTGGTTTCGTAAGAATAATTTCAAGGTCCTGGAGTGGCCTAGCCAGTCTCCAGATCTCAACCCCATAGAAAATCTTTGGAGGGAGTTGAAAATCTGAGTTGCCCAGCGACAGCCCTAAAACATCACTGCTCTAGAGGAGATCTGCATGGAGGAATGGGCCAAACTACCAGCAACAATATGTAAAAACCTTGTGGAGACTTACAGAAAACGTTTGATCTCTGTTATTGCCAACAAAGGGTATATAACAAAGTATTGACATAAACTTTTGTTATTGACCAAATACTTATTTTTCACCATAATTTACAAATAAATTATTTAAAAAATCAGACAATGTGATTTTCCGGATTTTTTTCTCATTTTGTCTCTCATAGTTGACGTGTACCTTTGACAAAAATTACAGGCCTCTCTCATCTTTTTAAGTGTGAGAACTTGAACAATTGGTAGCTGACTAAATACTTTTTTGCCCCACTGTAGGTATTTCCGTTTGTGACGGTGAAAACAAAGATGAGCCAAGTTGAGGAGTGATTTAACTCAAACTGCATCAAAAGTCACTGTTTATTTACTTCCATCATTGCTGGTCTTCTCAAAACATACACAACAAGTTGCTGTTTCTTCTTCGTTTGTGGGTTAACTTGCCCGGTTTCTTCTTCTTTGACGGTCGCGCTGCTACTGTGGTTACACGTGTGGATACTGCCCACCAGCGGTCGCGCGTGTGTTTGCACGTCGACGCGGACGACGACGCAAAAGTATAAATGAAAACCGACGCGGAACCTACGCCGTCGCTGCTACGCCGTAGGACCTACACACGACTATAACAAGCCTTAAGAATTGCTGTAATATCCTGACCAAAAGGCCCCACCCCCTGGGAGACACAGCGGGGCATTCCACAGGTGCTTGAGACAACAAGGACATTCAAAGAGATATCTTTACATCACTACCGGTTTCCTCCCGAACTCACAGCAAGGGAGCCGAGATCCTGCAACACCTCCCTCGTGAATCAAAACGTTCCACAGAACTCAGTGGACTCCCCACAGAGTAACATTTGGTTTTCAAACAAGGCAAACTGTGACTCTGCGGCCAAAAGGCCTAACCCCCTCTGCCCCTCCTTTCTCTCCTTACACTCTTCACACAGGACATTCTAAGGTTTCATTAAATGATAATGTGAAAAGTCTCCCATGCAAATAACAATTTAAAGTTTTCATGTTTAACAGAATTAAGAAAAACATGACTCAATACAAGGGGGTGTACCCCATCTCAGCAGTATACGGGCGAGGTGCCTCCCACAGGTTTGTAGAATCCAATCATTTCAAATCCCAATTGTTAAAGACTATTTACATAAATGTTTATTTGATCTGGGTATTTAAGGACAAGTGGCAAGTGACTCAGGGAATTTATATACAGATATCCCGCACGATCACTGTGTGTAGTTTGCATCTCCAGGTAACATTTTCAAACCTTCTCATTTCGTACCATTAAGGTTTTTGTATGATTGGTCAATGTATTATATTACTTGAATTGAATATTCGCTTTCATATTGTCATGTTTTTATGTGATTGATCAATGTTGTCAAGACTCTGCCATAAGAGTCTTGTTTTATATTTGTATTTTGTCATGGTGGCAGAGTTCTTTCAGTCCCAGGCTTTATGTGGAGGCTCATCCTTTGTTTATTGTGGCATGTGCCTCCGGTGTCTTGTCATTTGTCCCCGCCCCCTCGTTCTCCTGCTTATCAGTGATCATTGGTTTTCTCCCATCACCTGTTCCCGCTCGTTATCTTGTTTGGTTTTTTCTATTTAATGTTTTTGTGTCCTTAGTTCTGTTCAGGATCATTGTGTATTCTCGTGTTCGTGTGGGTTCTAGTTAACCAAGATCTTGTCTAGTTTATTGTTATCTGTCTAAATATCCTGTTTCATGTTGTGTACCCCCTCGTGGGTGTTTGTTTTGTGTAGTTAAAATAAAGTCTATTTTGTTCTCCCCGACATCGTGTGCTTTTGGGTTCATCTCTCCAGCAATTCCTGACAAATGTATTATTTTGTTTGAGTTGGTTTTGAATGACTTCATATTTCTCATGATTGATTTATATGTTATATTGATTGAATTGACTTTTGAATTATTGATTGAATTGACTTTGAATTATTGTGTCGTTTACCTGGTAAATAAATTGTTACATTTGTATTCATTCTAGTTGCCTAATCTTCTCTGTATCATTGGCTTTTCTAAGTTACGATAAAGTATTACGGTATCCATTTTTACCACAAATCTTTGATCGGGGTTAATTCATGTTAATTAGATTCTGCCTCTTAACTATGCTGGTGGGCAGTCGCATGGACTATCAGAGTGATAGTCCTATTATCCATTTTATAATCACGTTATTCTATAGTCATGAGATTTAACTACAGGCAGCTAGAAGGAGCTAAGCTAAACATCTGGTTATAATTCATTAAAGGCGGACTCCACGATGTTTGAAAAACGGTTTGGAAAAGGAGACGAGCCGACTACCAAAACACACTTATAGCCAATCAAATCAAATGCCGGGTTGCGTATGTGTGGAGCGGGTCTATCAACAGAAAGTCCAGATTCTATTGGGGTAGGGGCGTGTTTGTTTGGGTGATTTCAAATATCAACATTGGCTTTCAAACATCATGGACTCCGCCTTTAAGTGGTGTAAGCGACTGTGGGGGCTATATAGATACTATTTAATGAGGGCACGTAAACATGAAGCGGTATCATTAAATTGCTTTAGCCATAACCTCTAGTTTTTGTATGGCCAGATTAATTATTTAACCTTAACTAAGTTGTTTTGTAATCACATTTGGTAATTATAATTACCTCTTTATAATCAAGTTGTTATATAGTTCTATGATTTAACTATATGCGTCTCGAAGGAGCTAGACTGAACATCTGATTATGTTTTTATGTTTTATATGTAAGTGGCGATTTTTGAGAGCTACATGGGGACCTTTTAACAAGAGATTGACTTTGTTAAATTGCTTTAGCCTCAACCTCTAGTACGGTCGAGTTTGTGTTCAGTACCCACACAACGGCCGGTGTGGACTGATATGACATTGAACTCATTCATTCGATTACCAATGTAAACATGAGTGAATAGAATGATGAAATGTTTATCTAAATTTGATAATTACCTACAAATCTTTAAAATGTTTCATTATGGAGTCAGATGAAATAACGAGGTAACGTGTATTAATTTATATTTGTTTGTAAACAAATGTCTATAACCAATTCTGTTATGTTGTGTAAAGGAAAGACAGTAACGCGTAAGTATCCTTCTGCCACGCCATTGGCTACCGTCGTTGGACCTGTGGGCGGACCCGGAAAAGGGACCTTACAGATCTCATTGGTCGACCTGTTTTTTTGTCGAGCGAAAAAGGGAAAATTCAAAACAGTGGTCGAAAAAAACCTTTCCTTTTTTACATTGTGAATAACCAAAGTCATTCACAGAAATCCATTGGTTTTGTTCTAGCACATCCAACATTCACTCCAAATATACGTGGCCAATGCTATGATGATTTCAGTGTAGTTTGTTCTTCAGGATGTTTCTTCTGATGATGCTGAAGACTTCTAGAATAAGTGAATCTCTCTCCACAGTGAGAGCAGACATAAGGTTTCTCTCCTGTATGAACTCTCTGATGGACTTTTAAGTTACTTGATGAAGTACACGACTTGTCACACTGAGAGCATTTGTAAGGCTTTTCACCTGTATGAAGTCTCTGATGGTCTTTTAAGTGACTCGACTGAGTAAACGTCTTGTCACACTGAGAGCATTTGTAAGGTTTATCACCTGTATGAAGTCTCTGATGGTCTCTTAAGTAACCTGACCGAGTAAACGTCTTGTCACACTGAGAGCATTTGTAAGGTTTCTCTCCTGTATGAAGTTTCTGATGTTCCTTTAAGTGAGCTAACTGAGTAAACGTCTTGTCACACTGAGAGCATTTGTAAGGTTTTTCTCCTGTGTGAACTCTCTGGTGGTCTTTTAGGTGGCTCGACTGAGTAAACGTCTTGTCACACTGAGAGCATTTGTAAGGTTTCTCTCCTGTATGAAGTCTCTGATGGTCTTTTAAGTGACCTGACCGAGTAAACGCCTTGTCACACTGAGAGCATTTGTAAGGTTTCACTCCTGTATGAAGACTCTGGTGATCTTTTAACTGACCTGACAGAGTAAACGTCTTGTCACACTGAGAGCATTTGTAAGGTTTCTCTCCAGTATGAAGTCTCTGGTGCCTTTGAAAGTTTGAGGATTGACTAAAACTCTTCCCACAAACATTACAGTGATGAGGTTTCTCTCCAGTATGAAGTCTCTGATGGTCTTTTAACTGACCTGACTGAGCAAACGTCTTGCCACACTGAGAGCATTGGAAAGGTTTTTCACCTGTATGAATTCTCTGATGTACCACTAAACTGCTAGGATTACTAAAACTCTTGCCACAGACACTACAGTGATAAGGTTTCTCTCCAGTATGAATTCTCTCATGGATTATCAGCTGATGTTTATTGCAGAAAGGTTTATCACAGTGTGAACATTGATAGAGTTTCTCTTCAGAGTGAATATTCTGCTGTGATGAACTTGAATCCCTAAAGTGACGCTGTCTCTCATTGGTGTGTAAAATCATGTGACACTTCAGAATATGTTTACGGCTAAATCTCTTCTTACAGTGAGGACATTCGTGTGGTTTTTCTCCTGTGTGAATTCTCTGATGAAAATCAAGACTTTGTTTGGTTTTGAAGTATTTTCCACATTCAGTGCAGTTGAAAGGCTTTTCACCACTGTGTGTCCTCATGTGAACTTTTAGCCGAGATAAGAAGACAAAACCCTTCCCACACTGCTCACAGTGAAACTGCTGCTTCTCTCTGTGTTCTTTTGAATGAAGTTTCCTCTCTTGTAAGGTAGTAAAGCTGATCTCAGATCTGGTGAACAGTTCATGTTCTGTGTGTTTTGTCTCATGTCTCTCTAAATGTCTCTGTGAGCTGAATGTCTGTTCGTGCAGAGTTTGTGCTGTCAGTCGCTCTTTTGATGTTGAGGACGTTATTTCTTCACTCTTCACATCTGAAAGAAACATGAAACAGTTAAATTATCTTTTCACTCTTATTTACACAAAGAACAATGAAATGAGATTTTGTATCTTTTTCTATATTCACACAAACAGAAGACAGTGTGACGGTCACATTATGACCACACAGAGAACTGGGACTTGAACATGGACATATATTCACCCACACATTCACACAAACACAAAGAAACAAGACACACAAATTTTGTATTGATATTTTTGTTATATTATTAATGTCCAGTAAAATTATTGTATTGAACTTTGTCATTGTGGTGTTTGTCTCATACTTGTATATGTCTGGGAAAGTATTGGCGTGAATCCTTTGTTCCATTTAGTTTGGGAGTCTACCAATTAAGGGTGTCACGATTTCGATTTTAAATCAAAATCGATCGAAATTAAGTTACAACCTCGAACTTCGAATTAAAAAATAGGATCGTCGATGCTGCCACGCCCCATGTCACGTCCGGTTGGCTTGCCAAGCGGGGGAAAATAAACCTCTCAGAAGTGCCTTTAAAAACATCCATCCAGCGGAACGCGATTTATATTTTAAACACGAGGGATGTATTGCTACAACTTCTTGAAATGCATATTATAAACAGGATTACTACTTAGTGATCTGCCTTCGGACAGAGCCCAGCTCTCTGCACGTGCACAAGAGAGCCGCCAAGATGCAGCCGGTTATATTTTAAGCAAAATGGATAGTTTGCTTCAGCTTGCATGAAACGCATAAAACTGAACAAATAGGGAAGGATTATTACTTTAGTTTATGTTTAGACTTTGGACAGATGTGAGAGCACGTGCACGTGAGACAGAGAGAAGCGCAGCTGCTTATGACGCACCGGTTTTATTTCAGATAATAGGAGTCCAAGACGCGCGCATTAAGTCTATCTGCCCGAGTAGATTACATACAAAGTCAATGCAAAGACACAATCATGCGTCCTCGCAAATGACGCGAATTGGGCGGTGCAATTGCCGCGAAAACACGCGCTTTTCCTTCAAGAACGCACACGCAGGATCATTTGTGAGGTGTGTGCGTGTGTGTTGTGTGTGTGTGTGTGTGTGTGTGTGTGTGTGTGTGTGTGTGTGTGTGTGTGTGTGTGTGTGTGTGTGTGTGTGTGTGTGTGTGTGTGTGTGTGTGTGTGTGTGTGAGAGAGAGAGAGAGAGAAAATGGTGCCCACGTCGAGAAAACTTTATAGAAGACTAGAAACGTGTTAGGTCTAAAGTATGTATGTCACTACAGTATGTTAACTTGATAACACTGGATATAACTCATTTTTAGGGCTGTCACTTTTCGTTCGAAAATCGATTGCACAATCGATCGGACCAACCAAAAAACGTTTCGAAAACGAAAATAGGCAATCGATTTTAACCAAATATGTACACTATTAATTTTAAAAGAATTAAACAGTTAAAAATATAGATGTAACAAAACTCACAAACAAGCAGAAAAAGAAAATAAAGAATTCCGAAAGTGCAGTAGGTGTGCGAAAGCTAGACAGAAAATACCCAGCAATTTTACGCACCTATAGTTTCACGCTTTTAATCGCTGCATCTAGTGTTTTGCAAAGAAAATGGAGGACAACGTCAATAAACCTGTGCAACATGAGACAGCGTCGAAAATGTGACCTTACAGGAGATGATGAGTTATGACAAGGAACCACCCTTGCGAGCTGACAGCGACCCGCTTTTGAGATGGAAGATTGGCAGTACGAAATACGCAGCTGGCAACGAAGTACCCGAGTTTCCCTGGGACATCAGTGCGGTCGGAGTGCGTCTTCTCAACAGATGGACATAGTGAATGAAAAGCGCTCTGCTCTTGACCCCTAAAATGTTGATCGACTTGTTTTCCTGACCAATAATTTGTAATGGCCCTAGTCTTTTTGCGCATTTCATTATGCCTGCCTAGTGCCGCCTAAGTGTCGGTTACGTTTAATAAAAAAATACACAGCATGTTCTCAACTTCAAGTTAGTCTATTTAAAGTTTCATTTTTGAACAGTTGTTTGAAATGGATCGAATCATTATTTAAAATCATTTTTGAAATGCCTAAATCATAAAAGCAGCCGGTTGAACCTGCAGTAATGTTTTTCATATGTGGCAGCAGTCCACTCTGCATATTTTTTTAGAGAATGTTGTACTACTGTTGCTGTTTTTATTCTGCACGAAACTTAATGACAATGAATAAGAAATATTGCTGACTTGTGCGTTTCAGGCGCTCTCTTTACATTTGTCTGTTATTTGGCGTTAAATGGAAACGTCTTTTTTAGACATGGAAAATCGATTTTACAATCGATTCAATGAACACTTGTATATTAAAAATCGAAAATGATTTTTTCACAAAAGTGACAGCCCTACTCATTTTATACAACAGTTCTTTCTGGTTCTCGAATCTGATTGGCTAAGAGCCATACGATATTGTACTGATAACGGCACAGTAACCGCTTCACCTTTCGTATCATTCCGCCACCTAGTGAATGGAGGTCCGAAACAGGCTCAACTCTGAATGGAAAAACACAGACGCCCTGTTTTTAAACACTCTCCGTGTGTCTCATTAGTTTACTTGCTCATAAATCAGTCTGTGAATCCTCAATCGGAAGTTATTATTCTGTCAAAGATCAGCGCTCTTGGATGTTACATTAAAGTTAATGGGAGTAATGTCTTGTCACATCGTGTGGACGATTAACACTTGGAAAGAGGAATGTAAACACTCGTTTTTTTCTGGAGCTATATCTCTTATCAGAACGCGAAAACACAGTGAAACTGCAAGTAAGCACTGCAGCTTTTAAATGTGGACATTGATCATTTACTTTATCGTGACGTGACTATTAAAACATGTTATGAGATATCGCCACTGATATATTTATAAGCAGCATGCAAAAACATCTCTCTGACACTTATAAAAAAAACGTTTTATATAGTACTGACAAGAACAAAGTTTAATAATAATAATCGAGTGCTCGTATCGCGTTAAGAATAAATGAGAAAGCAATAGTAACGTTATACAAATATAGTTTTATTAACTTTTACCTAGCGCCAAAACAATAACAACACAAAAGACACTAAATATGAATAAGAAAACAAGTAATAGTTTGATCATGACACCAAATACTGCTGATTTGATCTCATTTTGACGATCATAAACAAACAAGGCCAACATGAGAGCCAGGGAATCCCTGTCAGAGATGTAGCCCAGAGAGGGCGGTGGTCCGCAGGGAGAGAGAACACTGATGTCCGCTCATGCCTTGGTTCTCATTCGTACCGAATCTCACTAAGCAAACGTTCAAACAGGCGCTATCTTTACTAATCGACTGCAGATTTAAATATAATACATATACATTCTCGACTGAACTAATCTTAAAACTACACTTTGTGACCAAGAAACGGTAATATAAAGTAACGGCTTTTCCGTCCATTGAGTTGTTATGAGCTTCAAAGCAGCCGAAAGTTTTACCTGTCATTCTGGCCGCCCTCAAATCCGTGGCGGAAGAAGTAGTTCTCAAACAAAGAGGCTTTTAAAATAACTCCGTTGTTGTTTTCTAGTTTTCGTTTTTCAAACGTGTGCCGTCGAACTGTTGTATAAAAGCAATATTGCTCTCGGAGTCGTGTGATATAGTTCTATATCATCACAGCTGTGATTGCCTCCGGCACTCGGCCTCGTGTCTCTGGCCTAATCACAGCCGTGATGATATAGACCTATCACACTCCTACTTGAGCGATATTGCTTAAGTATAGTTTAATAAAATAATGTATTTTAATTACACAAATCAAACGTTGATCGATTGATACTAATCTTTGATAAATGAATACTATTCCACCATCTGATCTTTAAATTATTTGTCTCTTGTAAATCATATACTAGTAATAAATAAGAATAACTATACTCCAAGTAGTATTAAAAGCAAAGGGAAAACTACTAGATTCAGGCATAATAAATTTTTTAATTGTGCCACCCTAAGATTTGTACCGGCTCCTTTGTGCCCCCCCATGAAAACAATCTTGGATACGCCACTGACACACACACACACACACACACACACACACACATACACACACGCACGCACACACACACACACACACACACACACACTCCATTAAAAAGAGATAATCCGTGGAAACATGGCTGCGCGAGACAAACACACAATATAGCCAAAGTCACCTCAAATATATTCGCTATCTAATTTAAATATTGAACAATTTCCTACCTTTCCTTTGCTGCCACTGGGAAAAAAATGAAAAATAAAATAAAATCCCTACCGACCCATGACCTAAACTGACAACCAACCAGAACCAAACTTTATTTATTTATGAACTAATTGGTAAGGTATTGGAAAAAAAGTTATATATTCTAATTATTGTGATCAAATATATTTTTCCAGAGTTGATGTCTATGGAATTTGTGTTTAGTGTTTTCTGCGAGTTGCCCTCCCCATGGGGAAAATGGCGCTGACCGCCAGTACAAATGTGTGTGTTTGGAGTAGTTTTTTTTTTTGGTCCGTGTCTGCTGCTGTGAAGTGTGGCTGGAAGGCTGCAGGTAAGCCTACATGCCTGTTACTCAACAAATATTAAAGATATCCTAATAGTTTGTGACTGAATCCCACTTTTATAAAACAGGTGCTCAGATCACAGTTAAAAATTTTAAGTATAAAAAATAAAAAATACAACAATAATTGAGGAGACGTACCTGAAGGAATACAATCATCATCTTCCTCAGTGTGAAGGTCTTCTGTAGGTTCAGTTTTGATTTCTGTGGGTTCAGTTTTTATTTCTGTAGGTTCAGTTTTTATTTCTGTGGGTTCAGTTTTTATTTCTGTAGGTTCAGTTTTAATCTTCATCATCAGGTTCCTGAAGTCGATCAGTTTGACTGAACACATCTTCAGGATCTGTTGCTGTTCTCCAGCGTTACAGACAGAATCCAGAGACTCTGTGGAGGTTTGATCCTCCTGTAAGCTCTGTTTACTGTCACACACTGTAGTGTCCTGAGTGTCTGTGAGCTTTGACTCAGTATAACAGAGTAAAGTCAGACTGAGATCTGAGTCCTGTGTGTGTCTGGATTTCTCTTCAGAGAGTTTAGAGTCCAGCAGTGGCTGTGGTGTGCGGCTCTGATCTCTGCTCATCCACACTGAATCCAGACTCCCATCATTAGTTACATACACTGAAGATTCACAACAATCCACATCCATCTCAAAACTAAAACACACAGAGACAAGACTCTTTTTACACTCAATGAAACACGCTGCCTAGAACGCAGTTATTCGATATATCTCGGAGTCCATAAGATTTACGGTTCTTCACTCGAGGAGCGAAGCTCTAAATCCTTGTAAAATTCTTCTGCCGGAACGCGTGTAAAGGGACGCGATCATTGCGTCCCTCACAAGTGCGACGATCTACGGCGAGACGCTTCAGTCACGGTGAAGAGAAATGCTGCGTCCGAAACCGCCTACTTCATACTATATAGTACGCGAAAAGCAGTAGGTGAGGGGAGTAGTATGTCCGAATACATTGTATTCGAATAACAGTATGCGAAAAGTACCCGGATGACCTACTACTTCCGGTTAGATTTTGCAGCGTGCATCCGATGGACACTTCACTATCCCATGATGCCCCGGGAGAGGACTTATCAATCGAAGAAGTAGAGGCATTCGCCTTTTTTTTATTTTATTAAACAGAAAAAGAAAATAACAGCATTTGTCATCATTGCCATGTTACAATAAATTAATATGCCAGAGTCCAGTCTTTTAGTCCAAACCAAGTGCCAAGTCTTAAACACAGCGATTGTTCTCATAGCTTTCAAGTTTTTAGTGCATGCGCCTGTTTTCGCGCTGAAATGAAGTGATGACGACGTATGGTACCTACTGTTTTATTGGCAAGTAAGTAGGTACTTCATCTTATTAGTACCTATTACCCAGCAAACATTTGGACGTGTGATGACCGTTGAAAAGACGTCCGTTCGTCACGTCCCGTCATGGTTGAAAAATAGTTCCAAAATGAAAATCCAACCGACGTCTTTGACGTCATCTGACCGTGAATCACACGTCTTTTCTACACGGTCCGTGCACGTCTAAAAATGTCCTCTTCTGGACGGTAATATGAGTCTCTGCTTAATTCATGGGTTATACTCACTTAAACGTGCATATAAAACAGGCTACTTTGTAATAGGCAATTATAAAAGTTCTTAAAATACACAAATTCAGTCCAGCCAAACCCGAACGTCCCCACAACGTTGCAATCACGCGCACCTCACAAACACACCAAAGAACACACTATTTGTGGACACAAGCAAAAAAAGAAGCATGTTCCGATTCAGCACTTTTTATTTTTTTTTAAACCGTTTAACTATAATAACAATTTCAAAATACTTTACTATATAAAAGGATAGTTCACCCAAAAATGATTATTTAATAATTTACTCTCTCTTATGTTTCAAACCTGTATACTTTTCTATGTTCTGCAGAACACAAAGATATTTGAAAGAATAGAACGCAGAAAGCAGATCTCACAACCCATTACTACAAGTGTAAAAAAAATTATTGACAGTTAGCTTGGTTACAAACATTTTTCAATCTTTGTGTTCAGCAGAAAATAGAAATGTATACATGTTTGAAACATGTGGGTAAGAAAATTATAACAATTTTCATTTTTTTGTGAACTCTCTCTTTTACACATTAGAGCTGTTTGGCTTATTTAGTGTATTCACAACCCCCAGCTCTTCCCCAGCTTGAGGTGGTCTGCCATAGCTGCATCTATTTCTGAGTCTGTGGCATTTGGGCTCCACCTCTTCACAGCATCTGAGGGAAGAGAAGAATATGTTTCTTTTTAAAATAAATACAATTAAAATACAATACAAGATGTCCTGCATTAAATAAGTGTTAGATCAGTTGTGGGGGAAACAGCATTTGTCCTCTCCCTCTACAAAACCACTGTGGTGCCCTTGAGAAAGACCCTGAACTAGGTTTGTAATCGTCAAAAAATGAACAGGATATTTCTGATAAAGACAGGTGAGCTGTGATGTCCCCTAAATACATAAATCAGCAATAAAAATTACATCAATAATATACAAAAACAAGTTTTTAGATCAACATATTCCCCAAATTACCTTGAATAACACAATACAAAGGTGTGCCTTTAAAATACTTCTTTTCCAGATGTCCACCACCCCTCATATTGAACTTTGCCATAAGACAATTAGACATCATTCTGTGAAAGAAATGTAAGATTACTTCACCTTAGACAAATAACCTAAATGGTCAATAAATCACAATTAACAGTAATGTGCAACATAGCAATTGCATGCAATATTCAAACATAAACTATGTTTTAGCATTTCACAACTACTCATCTATCATGTAACAAGTGCTATAAACTATATCCTCATCCATAAGTTTTGATGACAAGTAATGGCTTACACTGAAATTATGTTTTGATTTCTTGTTTTCAGTATGGCTGACTGTTTAAGTCACTACGAACATTAAAACTTCCAAACAGTAATGTGTGACAGATTAAATTCTGTAATGAAGTAATATAAATAGCTGGGTTAATGGTGGTAATCAACATATATTCCTGAAATATTATTCAGGATTACACAATTCAAGAGAAATACATGCCTGTTCATAACATTGTTCACGCAGTCTCTGACAGAATATCCACCAACTCAGACAGTTGCTGGACCTACATGTGAAAACAATTGAAATAATGTTATAGAAAGATAGCTGGAAATATATATACATATTCTTTATGTCACAATTTACGCAGATCAACTTGTTATCAACATCTTTGATGTATTCATAATGTATTCATAATGCAAAATACACAGTCATATTATAGCATTTCTTACTTCTTGCATTTGAAGCTGAGGCCATAGGTGAAGAATCAGGTAGTCTCCATCCTGTTAGTTTTTCTTGTGTTACCTCACCTGGACAAATATAGTTAATTACATGGTAGTGTAATATTTTAACAGTATATATAAATAACTTCACAGTGTAATACTGCATTAGTTATGAAATTAGCTGTCTGTACTTTTAGGTCTTTGTGGTTGAGCAATGACAGACATTATAAGCTCTGTATTTGTAACTATTAACTCAGATTCAGAGAAATGTACATGTTTATCCTCTAAGCTGTGTTGTCACTAAAGTAAAATCTAGGGCTGCACGATAAATCACATGCGATATCATGCGCATCTCGTCAGTAAAGCCAGTTCCTTGATTAGTAGTAAATTGCCATCACCTGCTTTCAGATTGATGCTCTCTGGGATTGGCGTGCCCTCTGGTACTGGGGCGTCAATCCAGAATTTGGGATTGTAGAGAATACTATATAGACATTAAAAATAAAAGAAGTGAAAAATGAAAAGTTATTTAAGATAAGAAAGAACTCATTAATGAATGAATAACACCATAATTGTATGATTTAAAAAATCCTCTTTAGGTGTATGACAATACACAAGAAAACAATACTCTTTCGGTTGTCTGTAAGATGGCTGTTCATTATGTGACCCTGCGAAACAAATGACACCTTGCATGTAATTTCATTAAGTACAATAAACATACACATGCACAATGTATTTAAAAAAAAACAGTAGTGTAAAATATTAAAATAAATCATTTTTTATATCAAAGTTTTTGGATATTATGTTGACATTCAGGCAAAACCCTGACTCATGGAATAAATTTTTACCTAAAAATGAGAATGACATTATAAAGGCAAAAGTGTATGCAGTTAGGAGCAAAGCAACGTGTTTGTATAGTGTGGGAATGCACCAAAAAAAAAGCATCAGTAGCACGTACGTCTCATAGTGTCACAGCTTATTCTAGGGTATAGATCAATCACACCATCTTGATACAGATGTTTACTGTCATGAAGTGTGCCTGTGTAAACAAAATACACCAAAACAATTTATATACATTTTTGAGTTTCATATCAAAATATATAAAAGTCCTTTATGAAAAAAATCATGCTTTTTCGTAGTATTAAGCAAAGAAGTCAAAAACTTACAACTTAATGTAGGGTAGACAAAGTCAGGGGTCGGGCACGCCTCATCCAAGTGTGTTGGACACAAAACTTGATCTTTAGCACAAAAAAGGACATATGACACATTAGAACATTAACAAATGTGTAGACTGTTTAAGCCATATCTACAAAAATTCATATCTACAGTTTTCCATACCTTTTTTTATTGTTTGTAGAATGTGCATCTTCATTTGGTTTGTGTTGATCTTCAACTGTAAATAAAACGAAATTGTAATTAATTATATTAACTCCACAATAACAACTCCAATTTGTTAATGTATTTTCAAACTGAGGCATTTACCTGACTTGGGTTTTGGGTGGTTATATTTTGGAGGGTCTGTGTAGGACACAGTGCCTTTAACAGCTTGTTTATTTTTATTTGGATGAGGTTCTGCTTTTCCTTTGTACAAAACAAAAGCAAAGGAAGTTAATCAAACAAACACTTCTGCTAAACTTTTAATGCAAAACAGTATTTAATATTTTGCATGTGCAATGTTTAGGCAATCAAATCATTGTAATTCCATTAATGCCAAATAACTTTTATTTTTCAGATAATTTACTTTCTGAAAGAGACTTTCAAGAGGCTAGATTAATAAGTAACAGTAATAACTTTGACTGTATCCTTAAACATACTTTATACCATGTATAAGTTCAAAGTACGTTAGCTTTTAGCCTTCTAGCTAATTTTTGCCATACTCATTGTGAACAATTCTGGTAACGTTTATTTCGGGCCTTCGTGTCAAACAAGTAAAACGTAAGCACGTTAATCAAATAATACACAATGTACTTACCCAACAGTAGATTTTACATAATATATAGACAAAACTCCCTCGTAACCGCTCCTCCTGTTTGAATGTGAACTTCCGGAAGAACGCGTGACGTTATCTCGCGAGATAATCTGTCCTATCGCGGGATTTTGTAAATTATTTCTTAATATAATATTGGAAGCAGAGTTTTTGAAATTACATCCAACTCAGACCTAAATGGTGACCGGATATGTATCTGTTTTACATTTATATGCATACATTCAATAATAAAACAGGTTGAAATAATGACTAAAATGCAGTGTGGCTTTGCAATCACACTGGGCACTTTGTGATTATAATTTATTTAAACAAGATAAAGTTAATATATTTACTTTGTATACAAATCGTGGTTTTCATAAAGATTATTATGTTTTTTTATACGAGTCTAGTCTAGACGTGTAAAAGACGTGAGTGGACGTCTATTCATAACCTCTTAAAAACTACGTTGTTCACTTAAATTAATTATTGCAGTATTAACCAAGGTGTACGCACAGCATTTGCATATTTCACAAGGACTACATAAATGCATTTTAGGACATGTTGTGCATTTGTGCCGTCCAGCACCGACTAATTTTGGACGAGGAGACGACGTTGATTTCGGACCAATAGTACACCATTTGTGGCGTCCTGCCGCGACCTCTTTTGGCCAGGGAGACGACGTTGCCGTCCGACCAATGTTTGCTGGGATATACAGTATGCGGTTTCGGACGCAGCCTTAGTATTTTCTTATTCTTCTTTCGATTTTATGGCGGATTGCGAACCAACTTCATAGCTGCATACCACCTACTGTGGTGGAGTGTGAAGAGAATGAACTAACAAAACAAAATATTAAACTAAAAAGAAAAATAATAATAATTATTATTATTCTTATCATATTCTATTTTTTAATCCACTTATCCTGATAAATCTCATGATTGCATTTATCATTTTCCCTGCATTTGATCCGTCAGTTAATATTTCAGTTAATGTAAATCTTGGATTCCCATTGATTGCATTTCCTCCTTAAAGGCGCTCTAAGCGAATTGAAGCGTTTTAGACCATAAAACATTTTTTGTTACATACCGGAAACATCTCCTCACTATCTGCTTGCTGCCTGTCCGCTGATCAAACTGTAAAAAAACGCTGTAGACTCTGTAGACAGCCCAGGCTTCACAAACGGCAATATCAACAAGTGGCCAAACCTCTCTTTCTCTTTCATATACCATCATTAATGTTCCACTGTTTCCTCTGTTAAACAAACTTCACATAAACCTGCATTATGTTTCCCTATTTTATGTAACGTGTGATTAAGATAAGAATGACCTGTTTGCAGGGCCGGTTCCGAGTAGGGCATCCGGGGATTTCTCCCCTACTGACTTTATGGATACTGAGGATTCCAACGTACTACTCTGTTCACGTACTGTTTCCCCTACAACATTTTCAGTAAGTAGGTGGTTTTGGACGATACTTAAGTACACGTGCCTCTGAATATCGCGAGAAATAGTCCAAAATCCCGGTAATTCTCGCCTACCCTTTTATGTACACTGAGGTTTCGGACATACACTATTCGTTTGCCTACTGCTTTTTGCCTACTATATAGTGTATGGCAGTATGCGGTTTCGGATTCAGCCATTGGCACTCCAGGACCGACGTTACCTACCTTTGCTATAGACTATTAAGGTAACTAACAAGAGATTGGACGCTTTTGTGGTCCATGTACTAAAGAGCATAAACCAATGAAATCAGATGAGAGACATGAGCCAATGTAGGCTACTGTACATAAATCATTTTAATTTCTATCTCAAGTTTAAAAAAAAAGAAAACCTTGTTAACAGTCTTGTACTGGGGTGTGCAGTGCAAGGCATTAGGAAAATATTCAAAAGGAGAAATAAGCGTTACATTTTATTTAAGTGCCTAAACATTTAACTTGAAATAAAGTAAACGTATCAAATCCGAGAGGAAAAAATAACTTTTATTAACTGCCTAAAGTACATCAATACAAAACATCTCATCTCATCCAAGCTCCTCTGTTCATTCCCGACACAGGTGGCATGGCATGGGGTGGAAGGGGCACCTGAGGTTGCCCAGGAGGCACAGGTGGAGGTGGGTACCCAGCAGGTGGCAAGCCCATTACAGGAGGTGGTACATTGTGTCCTGGTGGCATACGTGGAGGAGGAGGGGGGTAGCTGGGGTTGTAACCTGGAGGGGGGTAAGATGGCGTGGGTGGTGGCAGGTTGGGAGGGGGGTAAGTAGATGGAGGTGGTGGGCCTGGAGGGTTTTGATGCGGATAGACGTGCGGGTGGTACGGTAGACCGTACGAAGGGGGCATGGGCGCATACGAGGGCCCTTCGGTCTTCATCATAGACTGCAGACTCTGAAATCCCTCCCCTGACATGTACGAACTGGACGTGGACATTCCCATGATATAGCTGGAGGGGGGTGGGGGAGGCGGGCGGTGAGGTAAAGGAGGCGGTGCTCCATGCGGCAGAGGAGGAGCCGGCCCCTGTGCTGGGTCGATGTCGACTGATGTGGCCGGTTCTGCTTCAGCAGGTGGTGCTGGGATGGCAGATGGAGCCTTGCGATCTACAAGGACAGATGAGTTGCGTTAATGTGACTAGAACTGCAATTTAACTTCATCTGAATGAAAAACTCAACAAATACAGTTTAACAAACAAATTGTTAAAAGCCAACACTGTAAACAAATACAATTTGGACTACAACGATTAATATAGAGGATGTTTTCATGAGACAAACATGATATTTGTTAGCTCCCATGATGGGCATGAAAACTGTTTAGTGGCTTCCAGTGTTGGGCGATATGCCCCATTTTGAGATCGTCCTATCGTCAGCCTGTGATATCGGCGATACATGATAGTATCGGGGGGGCGGGGCAGTAGTTTACTAATTTTTTTATTTGTTAATTTTTTACTCATTATAACAAGTCACTGAATTGGTGGACAAAAATGAACAAGAGCACCACCGTCATGACCGCAACCTTCTTAAAACTGATGCCATTAATGCGAGCGCGTCATTAAAACCCTAACCATGATTACTTAATAACTGTAAAAACATGCATCTGCGCACGCACACACACGTGCGCGCACATACAAACAATTCAATGCATTTTTTAGGTGCTGTTGCAGAGGGCTACACGTGTCAAGCAGTGGTGCTCTCATGAGGTGCCTTTTTAAACGCATCGGTCCAGCGGAACGCGATCATATTTTAAACACAATCATATATTAAACACGAGGGACGTGTTGCTACAACTCATTGAAATGCATATCATAAACAGGATTAATACCTAGTGATCTGACTTCGGACAGAGCGCAGCTCTCTGCACGTATGCGAGAGTGAGAGAGAGGCGCCAATATGCAGCGTAGGGGTGGAACGGTACACACAAGTCCCGGTTCGGTTCGTACCTCGGTTCAGGCTTCACGGTTCGATTCACTTTCGGTACAATGGAGGAAAAAAGCAAAACAAAAATGAAGAAGGCATTTTTTTTAAGCTAATCTTAAAAACATAGGTGTCCTTATCAGTGTTACTTTGAGATGTCATGAATATTAACTGAAATGCATTTAACATACAATCTCGTATTTCAAAAATATATACCACTTTAAGTAATCTTGTACTCATCTTTCATACAAATAGGGGTTCAAATGTATTACAAGTGTTACCTAAATACATTTTTAAATTACATTTTTGGCCTTATTTCATATTAATGTACTAAAGAACAAAAAATAGGCTTGTAGGATGAATTAATAGGTGTGTACGACTTCACGAGGGGCTGCAAGAAACGACAAGTGGATGACGTCAGAGTAACGCGAGAGCGATTTGAAATCAGCCTCCTTCGCAAGATTTCTCGCAGTACTCTTACGCTGATGGCGCGGCGTAAAGTTGAGCACACTTAAAAAACTGAAAGCAGCTGAACTCGACAGAACTGCCCTGCGTATGCCTGTTGTATATAGCAGGACAATTTATCTCCTACTTCTCAGCGTGAGAAATACAAAGTGTGGCGTTTGAACTGACTGAAATGCGTGTTTGTCAAGGTGAATGCGTGAGACTTGAGAGCCCCGATTAGATGTATTTCCACTCACATACCTAACAACTGCTGAACAACGCCGACGCAAAGTCCTCGTCTTTTCCACCACTCTCTCGCCTGTACTACTGTAACTGACTGGAAAACTGAAGTTTTGCCAAACTTGCGATCTTAAAGGGGCCGGCGGATCCTCACCACCATTTGCCATACTCGCTGTCGCTGCTATTTCACTCACTGGACCGTGAACCTGACAAAAAACTGCAGAGTGCCAGAGAATGTAAACGGTCTCTGACAGAGCGCACATAGGCGGAGCTCAGCTGCATCGGCGCCAATCAGAGCTTCAGAGCTAAAGCGGGGCAACAGATTAGCTGTCCATAAAGAACCCGCGGATCTAACAGTAGTTCCGCATTACATTAATTATTTTGCACGCAAGTTTTTTTTATTTTCATACCGTGTATTCTCCGTTTAAATTCATGCACCGAACCGTGACCCCCGTACCGATTCGGTTCGAAACGAATACATGTATTGTTCCACCCCTAATGCAGCGGGTCATATTTTAAACAAAAAGTGAAGTTTGCCTCAGCTTGCATGAAATGCATTAAACTGAACAAATACATAAGGATTACTACTTTAGTTTATGTTTAGACTTCGGACAGACGCGAGAGGGCGTGCACGTCAGACAGAGAGAAGCACAGCTGCTCATGACGCGGGGCGCTGGATTTAGTGGTAGAAGGAGCCCAAGACGTGCGCATTAAGTGCAGGTACGTGCAAGAAGAAATTCTCTCTTTACAAGCTCTCCGCGTAAAGCAAAGCCCACAAACCCTCATGCGAGGAAAAGCATGCAATGTGGATGTTAATGTAAAACTATGATGATAATAATAATAACCATTCGCCAACTATCGTCTTGACTATCGCCATGAAAGCCTGCCATTGGCGATATGTCTGAAGATCGTCGATACACGATACTATCGGCACAACCCTAGTGGCTTCTATTGGTCATTTCATATCACTGTAAGTCTTACCTGGGGGTTGAGAAACAGGAAGAGGGGGCATAGGACTCTCCAGTCGTGGTATCTTAGACCCAACTTGCTCTGAAACAAAGAGATTAAATATTAGTAACGGAAAATATGTTTTATGACACCATTTAGCACATTCGCTTATTGTATTTTACCTGTTGGAGCTTTGGGTTCTTCTTTAGGAGAAACCTACAAAACAAAACATAAGAACCTTTAACATCGAATATTTTATCTTTGCACAACTTTACAATCAACAGAAGTTCCACATTTAGATGTTTCAAAGACAATGACTTTGACACTGACTAAGTCATGGGATGTGATTCAAACATAATTGGGACACACTGTTTCCTCTTCATGATAACGTCTAAACAATAACAGAGCAGATAGTTAATGTGTAAACTTACATGTTGCCGTTTCATCTTGGCAGGTGGGCTGGCCTGTGGGGAGTTTTTCTTTATAGGTGGTTGAGCAGGTGGGTTCTGCCCTCCCGACTGGCTGGGAAGGGCCACAGGAGGAGGTGGCGGTTTCTCCTTCTCCTGAATTTGAGGCTGCTGGGGTATTGGCTGCTTACCCTGAGAGTACAAGTCCAGGATCTGGTGGCAGATGTCTGAAGGGTATGGAAATGAAGAACAAGCTCAAAATATACGGAAGCTTTAAACGTGTGATATTCAATCCTCTAGAACCAATCAGAGCATCGTTCAGTTCCCCGACAATGAGATCTCCTCATCACCTACACAAACAATGTACACAACCTTATGGATAATAATTTATCTATCTGTGCTGCCCAGTTTGTTCTGAAAAAAAAAAGTGTTAAAAAGAAAGAAAAACATTTACATGCACACATACAAAAACATCTATTAATACTTTCTTTGAAAGGGTCATGAATAATAATGTTGAGCTCTGAGCAGCTCTTTCAGTAGCTCTCTGTGTGTGTGTAAACAGATCTTATGTTTGAGTCTGTATCAGACAAAGATACAGATTTTGAGGAATGATCAATTGTTTGGAGATTGTTAATGGACATTTCTGAGTGGTAAGTTTGTGATTTTTTTTCAGTATGGACCTGTATACAACTCATCTACTCTTTACATTCTATTGCACCTTTAATTTAGGCAAATGTATTTAAATTAGGTCTTGAAAAGCAATATAATACACAAATAAAGTCCTGTCTCTGTGACTTTCCTAAAATAAGTTTGTGACCGCCCCCTATCAAATACTATGTTGCATTTGATTTGAGTCAGTTACCCTCCAGCAGCTCCACTGGTACGTCCTGTACAAACTGCTCCCACCACCGGCGAGAAGATTGCTTAGACGTCCACTCCTGGATGTCAAACTTACAGAGTCGGCCGGCGAGGTACATGACAGCCACTGCTATTATCTCTGGCTCCCATTGTAGAGACAACATTGTGCAGAGACTGCTAGTGCAAAAACAAACCCCATAACATTTCATTTAAAACAACGCTAAGCTGTATTTTAATGCCCTGGTTAAAGATAACTTATTGCTTCTTAAGGAAGAAGGATGCAAAGGTCCAAAAATAACAATTTAATTTACTTCGGACTGGAGAGTAGGATCCTTGAGGTTTATTTTCACTTAGAACTGTGTGAAATATTATTTGGACTAAACCAGCAAAACAAAATGAATCCAAGTTAAACAAACCTGTCATTGACAAAGGTCCAGGCCATCTGCACAAGCTTCTGAACCTTGTTTTTATCACCTGAAAAACAACTCCTCGAGTGATCTTCTTTAAAGAGGATTTTTGTATATTATGAAAGAGAAATCAATGTAAAGCACAAATAAATGGACTTGAATGGACTTTAAAAAAAATACTGGCAGTACCTTTCAGCTGTTTAGCGTAGCGCAGGAGAAACTGATACGGGTGCTCGACTTGTAAATCAAACTTTATTGTCTGCAGTAAAATCCTTTCCAAGACCATGACCTCCTCCTGTAGAGACATCACACAAATGTTACAGTACAGATGGGATATTACAAGATTGCTTGATTGTGTATGGCAAGGGGTTACAAACCTTCGGATCGTCTCCAAACTGGGCAAACTGCACATCATTTAGCAGACTGCGAGCCGTTTTAATGATGTCCTTGCACTTCTTAGGGGTTTCTTCCACTTTACCAGCCAAGAAAAGACAGCAAGCCCCGGTAACCTTTGGATAAGAGCCAATGAGTTTGCTTCTTTTATTGTGCAAAAAACACCTTTATAAGTAGTTTATAAAAATGTGTGTTGGCAGTGTATGAAAACAAACATTTCTGTAATTAGAAATTATTAACAATAAGTGTGTTTACATGAAGTCTTACTCCTATTATGCATAATAAACTGATAATGTGTATAGTCAAATAATGCACTGCCCATTATTATTTTGTGTTACATGTAAACGTCTTTCTCGCAGTTTTGTGAGAAACATGTCTTCGCATGTAGTAGATAAACATCACATACAGAAGTGTAAAGTAACGCATAAAAGTTTGCTCTCGTCTCCACTCAACTGACGGAAAACTTTACAAATCTCCAAATTCTGTGTGAACGCAGTTTTGTGTGTAGCCAGTTGATTTGCATGAAAATTGGTTTCTTTTTTGACTATGTGAAAAAACACACTCAATAATAACTAGACATTTACTTACATATCTTGGGAACTGTTTAAAAGAATGAAACATATAAAAACGATGAAAGTATGTTATTCCAGTAGCCAATGTATCATAATGTCTAAAACAAAATGGTTAAGGATTGTACAAAAACAGCATTAAAAGTATTTAAACTCAGTCCTACAATGAAGTGACCATGCAACAGTCATAAATCAAATATATTATTTAGCAAAAAAACATCAAAAGGATACAGTCCCAGACGAGTTCCGACATCGAATATGAATCTGGCTCCCTCTCGTCTGTACCGGGCTTCTGTGGCCGGGTCGAGGCCGTCGGACTGGGACGGAGTGCGGGCTAGATCCTTTTTATCCCAGTACCAGCATGGTTTCGTGTGGTCCAGATTTGTGGCAAAACTTCCAGAAGTGGCATTGGAGTTTTCCTTGCCGTCCATCATTTTGGATGAAGTGTATGCTGATACCAAACTGGACTTTAAGTCCACTGGACAGCAATCCCTGTGCAGGGTCTACAAAACACTGAACATATCAAAGGCATTTTAACTTAGTAGACAGACAAGCAAGTAATAGGTTTTGTATTTGTAAAAAAAAAAAACGTTACCACCAGTTACCATGGTTTTCAAGTTTGGAAATTAAATTTATATTATTAAAATGTAATAACTGTGCATCAGTAAGGTAAATAATCTATAATCGTGTTATTTTAAGGCATTTTGTCATGGCACATCAAACACGATCAACCTGGATCTCAGTGTGTTTGAATGAGAAAATATCAGCAGATCAATCTAAGTTATGTTAAGAGACATCACATTACTTTCGGATCTAAGGTCTCTGATCTCAAATGAGTAATACTATATGACGGGTTTGGTACTATTATTTCACTAAATGTGATTTTTATATTTATAAAACTGCTTTGGGGAATAAAAATTAGTTTATCGATTTACATTGATATCAAAAAACAGAGACAGTAGCGCGTTGTTGTTAACTACGCTCGAGCACGACCATTTAATTAACTCATTCTTTATGCTAGATTTCGTTATTACTGTTAGAAATTGATCATCTTACCGTTATAATATATGACAGGATTCAGGATATCAGTGATTCATAAAAAGTCGACGTTTATTTTTCCGTGTAATCTTTGTTGGTCTCGTTTAAGGAGATGGAGGTGGCCATTTACAGCGCGTCTTCTTCTGCTGCGGCCTGCTGCAATAAAATCAACTCACACCGCCACCTGCAGGCCTGGAGGATAGCACACTGTGGCGCACTGGCCACACAGACGATAGCTGGCAGCTGATGAACTCTGATGGACAAAACTTAAAGGGGTCATAGCGTGAAAATCAGACTTTTTTATGTTTAAGTGCTATAACTGGGTCCATTAACCTAGACAATGTAATAAAGATCAAACCAGTAACTTTGTTTGGGTAAGCCATTTTCTGCAAGAATGTGAAAAATTAGGTCGTTCAGATTTTGCCTGTTTTGTGAAGTAGTTAGCAAGGCGAATTACAATAATACAGCCCCCTTAAACTGCATTATCAAACCACAGCACTGCCATTTAGGGCAGAGAGAAAGAGAGAAAGAAAAGTACTTAAAGGTGCAGTGTGTAATTTTTAGAAGGATCTCTTGACAGAAATGAAATATAATATACAAAACTATATTATCAAAGGTGTATTAAGACCTTTCATAATGAACCGTTATGTGTTTATTACCTTAGAATGAGATGTTTTTTATCTACATACACAGAGGGTCCCCTTACATGGAAGTCGCCTTTTTGGGTCCCCTCTACAGAAACCCTTATCATACAATTTTTTTTACCAAGTTGTCTCCGATGATGACCTGTTTGTCCGGTGGTGGCTACAGTAGCTTCTCTATGTGTTTCAAAAGCCAAGGGTGAGCAGTGGACTGACCCGTTGGTTGCAATTCACAACCTCACCACTAGATGCCGCTAAAATATACACACTGCACCTTTAATTGAAACAAAGAACTAATATTGACAAGAAGTGAAAGTCAATAGAACGTTCCATTGCAACACCAGCGCCCAGCAGCACCCCTACGAATCCACCATTTTGGAATGAGAGCGATTCGGGAGTCAACTAGAAGTGATGGCAATATCAGCTACTTTGTACATTAAAAGATCAAATTCAAACTGAATGATGAAAACACAGTATATCATACAATCAGACCAGTGATCATTAATCCCTTTTTACAGCTTATTTTCAGATATTTAGACAAGTCTTCCATTTTTATATAGGCTACCTAATACATACATACCGACATAAACTCATCCACACATAATATTTTGGCTCCATATACATACACATATACACACATATCAGAATTGCTCGAAATAGATCATGTTTGTAGCGGGATCCACGGGATTAATATGTCCAAAATATATTTCATACCTAGTGGAGTTGGTGAATAATAATAGGAGTAAATGTGTAAAGTAGCATTAAATAGAATTACATAATAAAGTAAGAAAAAAACTACCTCAAATGTGTATCAATATAATGATTGGATTCCACAACTGATAACAATAACAACACAACACAACACATACATACAAGACAATACAGCATTTAGTGTAGTTGTAGCAAGTAAACAAAAATATAATTGAAGAAACTTACTATTGCGCTTCTGATTTGGCTGTGAGATTCGCTGAGAATGAATTAAGAATGAATGAATTGGCTGTGAGAATTTTCATTCCAAAATGGCGGCCGCACTACTGAAGCGCCTAGTGGCTGTTGCCAAAAATGCATCAGAGTTTCGCCTCTTGTTCTTCTATACTCTTTGATTGAAAGCACAATTGAGTTTCAATTACAAAAAACACCATCATGATCAGTGTTTGCATTACATCTGCTCATTTGCATTTTAAACGACAGACCCAAAAACAGCACACTTTTGCTCATGCCTACAAATTAGCAATTTTAACACGCTATAATACATTAGCTGTAGAGTGTTTTGAGCTAAAACTTCACATATGCACTTTGGGGACAACGAAGATTTCTTTTACATCTTAAAAAAAATCTCATAATATGACCTCTTTAAATAAAAAAAAAACTAATCACGGTACATGAAAGCTCTAATCACATTTCTTCAAAAAAGAAAAATTTTTTTTGTTATCAATTAGTTTTGGTGATTTAATTAAATGTTCTACTTCACATAAGAAATCTATAAAGTAGGTATTTTCTTAAGAAATATTTGTTTGTCAAAATAGAATTTTGCCATAAGGATAAGAAAGTTAATAGTTGATTCTACAGATTTGTTTTGATTTTCAAAATATTCTTAATGTGTAAATTAGCTACAAGTCACATTAATTTTAGAAAAACAATAGGAACTCAAATCTTTCCAGAAAACTTTGAAAACATTGCATGAGAAAAATAAATGGCAAATATATTCCACTCTTTTTTTATTACAGAAGATATATCAGCTACATCACAAAATGTAGATAAAGCATTACACGGTGTTATGCAAAATTTTAAAGTGCACTTCTTTAACTTTTATTTGGTATACCGCAAAAAAATCCCTTTTGGAGAAACTGGCCAAGTCACGTGATTTTAATGTCTATGATTTTAGCAAACGACGCTTCATTACGTCATAACGGTTTCGAAAATCCGATGGTTTACCACTAGGGGAAGAAAGTTGATCACAAATGTGAACTCGGGTCAGTTTTATTGTACAAGTTCATGAAACATTCATTCTTCTCACTGATAAAGCTAGCATTTTCCCTACTTTTTGTTTATAGACAGATATTATGTATAATTTAAAGGGGAGATAGTGTGTTAATGATCGGGTTGCCTAGATAAAACTGAAAAGATAGAATACACTTTATTTAATGGCTTGAGTTAAATAATTTATTTTTCTTAAAAACATAATGTTAGAAAAACCTTTGTGATTACATTGTAAAAAGTGTAAAACGTTTGGACTGAGATCTTGTTGCGTTTACGTTTTCACCAGAAGGTGGCGCCATATTTAGGCACTTCGTGCGCTTCCATCACTAGTGACCATATTATGTCCAATTTTTGGCGTTCTGTCCTCCACAAACCCACAACAATAAAAAAAGACATAAACATTCAAATAGGTTGTCCCAGTTTTTAATTCATAGATAACAAATAAGATTTCAATTATTTTTTTTACAATTAAACTAGGAAATATCCTCGAAACCTTTTTTTTGTACCTGCAATAATAAATGGTGTGCAAATATGGCAGATATACCGGGTTACTGTAAGCCGTTGTTATTATTGAGAAATATTCAATCACCGAATGCTCATAAAATGATGAATCATTCAGATTATTTAATGCCTAAACACGCTGAACACATACAATTGCATTGTAATTTAAAAACAGCTTCTATGCTACATTAGCTTGATTTGTCTCCATGTCTTATCTTGACTGCCCAAACTGAGAGATGAATTGAAATGATTTATGTTAGTTGGGTTAGGGTCTCGTTCAACCCAGAAAGTTCATTGCATCATAAATAATAAATGAGTCGGACGCAGAAGTCAAATGTTAGAAGAACAGTTTAATCATACATAGTCACAATTCTGCTTCAAAAAAAATGAATTCTTTTCTCCTCGTCTAACATCTGGAAATGTACATAAGGCCACCTGAAAATGTACATGACTTTGACAGTGTGACAAAACTCATATGTTCATATTTATATAATTGACAATATTTTACAATTATTTCGCTTACAAGTTAGTGGCTGCTCCAAAATACAGCACTCCTTTATACAAAAATAATTCTTGTCGTGTCCTGTGATTTTCCATCATGGTAGCAGGTAGGACCAAAGATAGTTTATTTTTATTCATGAATTTTTAATTTATTTTATTCAACTGCCACGTGTCGAAACGACAACGTCGACAGAAGGTGTCACTGCTCCAGGTACATAGAGAGGCAGACCTTGTCCAAGAACGGATTAAAAACAAAACCACCTTGAGATTGTGACGCCATAAAAAGATTTTTTTATCCTTAAAATAACGCTTGTTCAAAGAAAACTGTATACATTATATTCGAGGGGAAAGGAGTGATGAATATTCACACATCAAAATGCACATTTTCGCTAATTTTTTCTTCCCCAGAAAGTGTAAAAGACATTCCATTTACAGCGTTAACGTTTACAAATGTACAACTGTACAGACAAAATAAAAGCAATCACTACGCAATTTAGCAAGGCCTGTCCAACATCACGACTAGATTCTTTTTTTCTTCTATTCAACTAATAAACTTACACTTAATAACTCCACATATACTACACATATTCTACATTTATTCATATGAAGCAAAAGAACGAAAGCCATTAATATACTAGCCATACAGAAAAGTTGTGTAGCAGAAGACGTCCGCTCTCTTCAAACTCATCTTTGTGTATTCTTCATCTACCGAGCCACACGTCTCTACCCCTCCCGCGTTTAAAAAAAAAAAGTCATTATGCTTTAAACGCTTCAAAGTTAAAAGTCCTGGGATGGCACCACAGACAAGAGTGGTCGCCCTCGGATGCCGTCTAAAACTCCTACCCCCACCCGAAAAAAGAGCAACGATTTAATATTTACTTGTACATAAAGATGCTATACACTTCGCCTAAGCTATTACAATGTAAAGAGATGATAATCAGTACATAACCATATCGTTTCTAGGGCAGTGTTTAAAAAACTTCTAGACGGATAGATGTTTCACAAACATGATGACAAAGAAAAATCATTCCGATAAACATTAAATCCAGACAAAGCATGCCATATCCCAACCCAGCCACCCCCAAGCCTCACATACCCTCATCCCAAAATAAAAAAATGATTCCTGGTCTTAACGATCTATCACGGTACAACCCAAGGCTGTGCTCCTCGTTTGATTCCAAACGTTTTCTGATTTATTCAATTTGAAGGTCATCCACCGACACAAATACCCTAAAGATGGAGCAGTTGCTAAAACAACGCTTGGTTGTGTAAAGGTCCACACGTGAGGGACTGCCGGCACACCAGACCACCATTGAAGCTCTTAAAGCTAAATCAATGGCCAGACAGAAGTGGTCATCTACGAGCAAGTTTCTTAGAGATTAGCTGACTGGTTAATTTCATCAACAGCTTTGGCATGTGCCCTTAAATGCGCCACGCTCCCTAACTGCTAATAAGAAGTCTGGATATATAAAAACGAAAGAGAGAAGGAAAAACGATTAAAAAGGATCACCAAGTTTGGCCTTATAAAGTCACTTGCTGGTGTAAATTGTAAGAATTTGTAAGTTTTCGGCAAACGTTTCTTTTTCTACAGAGAATTTACAAGGTAAAAAAAAATGTACAAGATATTTACTAGAAAAGAAAAAGTAAACAGTCAGTTACATCACTTACATCATAAACAAGAGTGTTGTGCTTTACCCAGAAAACGGTTTACGGACCATGCACTCACTGTTGGGGGACGCTAGCGGCTGAACAGCTAAGGGTTAGCATGGTCAGATGTCACAGCATTCTTAGGTGAAGCCCACTTGATTTCCTTTCTTATTTGGTAAAACCCCTCAAGGGTGTGACTGAACTCCACGGTGGAGAGGAGATGCCCGTAGCAGATGTGATTTGAGGGTAAGGGGGCGAGGGATAGGTGTGAGCCCCCTACATGAGGCCGTTGGTGGGCCCCCCGATGGGCCCCAGGTCTGAGCCGCTCTTCATGTAGTACTTCTCCAGCTTAGCCAGGATGTGTTTTCCGTACGTGTATTTGCGAAGAGTGGCGATATGGGGCCGAATCTTAAATAAACAGCATGGAATAAAAAGAAAATTAAGATACTGTGATTCTATATCAGCATACAGTAGACATAATAAAAACAATTCATTCAATGACACGTGGCCTGTTGGACGAAGCAATTTAAACAACCTCAGAGTTGCAGAGTGTGTTTTCAGTTAACAAAACCTGAAAAATGGGTTAGGGAGCACTCCAAACCAAACCATGTCCCAGCGTGTTTGTCCTCCTTCCCTACTCCCCCAAAAGCACTCACAATGTACTTTTTTCGACCCAAGCCCAGGCGTGCTTTGAAGAAAACAGGAAGTAAAGTGCTCTCTTAACACTGGAATTTATTGTAATGTTAAGTTTGTGTTTTTATTCGTTTGGTACGCGATGGCACACAGCCCTTTCACATGCCTATCATATTGCTTAGTTGATCTGACGTGTGTGCAGCTCAGACATTCACGTAACCCTGCTGCACGAATCAGAAGATTTTTACGAAGGCAGATAAAGGTGAGTGATCTTGCAATTGACGTCTCTCCTTTTCAAATGGCTCTGGTGTGATTTGCGATCACATTACACGTTCCGCGCCTGAGCCCAAGTGACCCACGCACAAGCCAATCTCTGCAAGCCGGCCAGGACACTATTCACCAAACCGCACCCCGGTGTGATACAGAGCGATACCACTAGTCAAATGAACCAGGCTTTGGGGGTCAAAGGCACGCACCCGTGCACGGTTTGGAATAATCTGTTTTCTGAAACTTTCTCAACTGCGGTTTTATCCCCGATTCAATGATGCATGTTTGCGAACAACCAATAGTGTTTAACTTGAAAAAGTCGATGAGCATATTTCTCTTTCAAAGAAATGAATATACATAATTATAAAGGGTTTAAAAACATACGAATTCCAGAAAGCAACTTTGTAAACCTTTAGATTTGGGATCTACAGTACGTATTTACAGTCTCACAATGGGGGATAAAACCATCTGAAAACTCACAACTATTTCAGGGAATTTCATTTCAAATAAAAAGTTTAATATTAATAAAAAGATCTGTGAAATACAGTACAGGATTAATGATAAGTTAAAGGACAAGGCAACTCAAACTCCAAAAGATCTTGGCAGCAAATTACATCTAAGCGTTGTTAAAGATGTTAAAGGCTCTCTAAGTGAATCTGCGAGACGTTAGTTATTGTTGACGTTTGAAACTGTTTTCAAACAGACGGAGCGTAGCTAACTCCTCCCCCTCCCTTCCGTGCTTTCATGAACGCGCCCAACCCCCACCCCAAATCCTTTTTGCCGTTTATTGGCTGGAATACTTTGTTTTGTGATGCTAGGTTTGGCCACTATGTTGATATTGCCGTTTGTGGAGCCTGGGCTGTCTACAGAGATTGCGGTTTTTTACAGTTTGATCAGCGGACAGGCAGCAAGCAGATAGTGAGGAGATGTTTCCGGTATGTAACAAAAAATGTTTTATGGTCTAAAACGCTTCAATTCGCTTAGAGCGCCTTTAAGTAAGTGCATTTTGGTCTTTATTGTCCTTGTATGCTATAATATAATAAATGTATGATTGTGTTTATCCTCAAGTTCTTTCCAGTCAAAGTGCTCTACTTATCAACACTAAAGGGTTTACCTTGATGCATCAGATTTACTTTGATAACAGGTCCAGTTTAGGTTTGCTCTCTCTTACCAAAGATATTTAATATTTACAAGATCCGTCACTGGTATTGATATGAATGGGGGATATCGCAACGGTCTAGTTCCACCTCCCAATAAAAAGAGCCAATCATCAATCCGAATCCTCTGGGAGAGGTGCTTGCGCATGCACAGAATCGACAGCTCTTGTTTGTCTTTTGCTTACAAGAACTGAAGGCGTTGCAAATATGGTGGTGGAGTGTAGCAACTTCCTTATTAAAAGGACTTTGGTCTTACCCTGAAGAAAACCTGCTCCGTAGCAGGTTAGCCATGTAGCGCAAGTTGCCATGGCAATAATCAATCATATTGAGCACAAAAACTCAGTTTGCTAACGCAAACTTACACCGGGATAACCACTAACACCAGCTTTATGCAACAGGCCAATGGTATTGTTTTCTGGGTTTTTACCTTGTGCATGATGATCTTGCGCTGGGCAGGCTCGGCCATGTCAATCATTCTTTGCACCACATAATTGGCGTACTGGTCCTTCATCATGGTGTAGAGCGCGCTGTGAGGGCCGTCCTTCTGACAGCAAACCTCATCTATAAGCAGGGCCCTCTCCGCACGAGATGAATGAATCACACACTTCTCTACAACATTACTAAAGGAGAGACAGATTTAAAAAAAAAAAATTAACAAAAAACAGTTTACAGCTGTGAATTCAGATGAATCTCAAACATGTTGTTTCCGTACTGTTAAAAACAACGTGAAATGCCTTCAATGTGATGCCAAACAGAGCTTATCAAGTTATTCAGAATTTCTGACTTTGCAGAAAAACGAAATATTGCAGTATTAGTCCACCTCGTACCGTGCAGCCTTAATTGACAGTTTTGTCAGTATTGACCTACCTTGCAAATTTATGCTGACTCAGAGCCAGAACCTTCCCTCTGACCTCCGCCACTATTTTGCTCTTGTCTTCGGGACGCCCATGCTCCAAAACATGCTGAATGACATAGTTACCATACTGATCCTGCAGTTGGAGACAAGGGGGAAAAGGAAAAGAGAGAGAGACGTGACTAACAGTCAAGCTTCAAAATGTGGCATTTTAATACCATACCCTCTCATTTGACCTTAATGAGCTGAAATCTCCAAACCCTCACTGGTGTAAACCCAAAACAAGCAACCCATTGCCACTGACAAATTAACACTAGCATCTTCTGTAATATGATTGGGTCTAATGTAATGATTGGCACTACACATGACCCTATAAGAAACCATAACAGCACCAACTTGAGTACAGACACACCAACAATCAATGTGAAGGCAAGTCAATATTTCAATAAGGACATGTGGCATTTGATTTAAACCCCCTGCCTGTCTTAACTTTGGAGTGATCCCTCAAATGAAGGAGTGGTGACTACTGTTTTGGGTTGGTTCAGGTGAACAAGATTAGTTCAGCTATTAAGGATGCCCACTACAAATCAAAGGTGTTGGTCCGAGATGCCAAGAAGGTGTTTCAGTGGAGCAGAGAAAGAAAACAACTGTGAAGAAAGCAAGTACCATAACAACACTGAAATGCTGAGAGATGATCGAAAATAGCGTGTGAAGGAGATGAAATAGACCTCAGAGAAGACAGCGCATTTAGTTTGACAGAAATATAAACAAAGCTGCGAGAGTTTAAAACAGTTAAGCGTCTGCATCAAATGGATGAGGATAATATCTTATGACACTTCACCCATCTATTATCAAGTCAGTAGTACTATAGACTAAATTTAACTTAAAACTGCAATCCTAAACTTTATATGGTTAAAAATGACCAAAACTCAGTTGAGTAAATACATAGAAAGTGTCGTCTTACTTTACGTTTATAACAGTGATTTGATTTTAATTTGCAGCAGCTGTTAACTACACTGCATGCATGTGTTTGCTGTGGTTTAACAGTTACTTGTCATCTAAGATGGCAGCGTTTAATTTGTAAAGTTAAGTGACGATCACCTGGGGAATATCAAGTAAACATGTCAACTTATTACATCCTTACATCTGGGGAATCATCTGTTGTTTAAACCAGGGTTTCCCCAAACAGAGTTCGCAAACCCCTGGTGGTCTGTGGGGGAATTGCAGGGGGTTCTTGAGTTAATAAAAATAATCAATTATAATTAAATCATAAAATCTAAATAAACAAATTTCAGAATAAATTATCTTAATAAAATTCTAACAAAAATATATAATTTATTTGTTTACTCTACATGTCATGTGACCATTACACAACACTACAATATATCAGATAACTGAGAACAACTAACGTAAAATAGATACATTGATAACAATAAAAGATCCAATAAAAAGTCCAATAACTGGAAACAATATCTACGTAAAATACTATTGATAAAAACTTAAAAACGGATGAAAACTAAAATAATTTATAAAGTTAAGTATGCAAATGTGCTATTAACCCTTCCTTGCCATTGACGAGTTTGTGGATGTATCGCCCTAGGGCAAACAGCTAATGAAGGTAGGATGAAACGTTTTTTCTTTCACTTGATATATTGTGCGTTTATATATTTTAAGAAGAATCTTTTCTGGAACGCATTAAACTTTTGTGAAAATCATGAAAAATGCTGGCGCTGGGTGGCAACAAAAAAAAGAAGAGTTAAATTATTGAAATATTTAATTAAAATCTCAGGGGGTAAATAATTTAGGTCAAGGGGGTTCAGCTGACAAAAAGTTTGAAAACACCAGAGCCGTTTCTCAATACCAAGTACGCCAAACTCGGACTTGTGTCCTTCGTAGTTCGAACTTGCAAGTTTAGACTCGGAAGAACGAACTTCTGACGCGAAATGCATTCTGGGAAACTTTGCTGTCATAAGTCGACACAAGTCTCCTCTGATGCATCCTCGATAAAATGGGCGGATCAAGAACACATCCGGGGATTTTATGTGAACTTG
Source organism: Misgurnus anguillicaudatus (assembly GCF_027580225.2). Classification (NCBI taxonomy): domain Eukaryota; kingdom Metazoa; phylum Chordata; class Actinopteri; order Cypriniformes; family Cobitidae; genus Misgurnus; species Misgurnus anguillicaudatus. Next base: position 3,130,461 of record NC_073354.2, on the reverse strand, counting down.
GGCTTGATGCGAACTTTGAATTGGAACAGTACTTGGGCCGCGACTGATGACGTTTCACAAGTCCACAAGAACACAAGTACAGACAAGAACGCATATTGAGAAACGGCTCAGGTTTAAACCGGGTGTGCCTCATAAGCCTTGAAAAGTGAAGCCTCTGGCTCTTTGATTGCCCCCCAGTGGCTGGCTGCAGTACAAGTCATAAACCCCGCCCTCTCCATTGAAATGAATGGGACTCTGCTCTAAATAAAAAAAATATTTACATTTCTAATAAAAGTTTCCGAAAGATGGTTTTGGTCCTTTCAAGTAGTTGTTATCACGCTGATATATGTTCAAGTGTTCATTATTGTGTTAAGTTTCAATTAAGCTAGTAATTGAATGATATAGAAACAGGGGGTGTCGTTATGAATGCCGTGGTTGAATTGGTCGCGCGAGCGTTTGGGCGAAGGTTTGATACCGCGGCTCAGCCTCTGGCTCCATGGACGATTTCTTCTGTGCATGCCTTGGCTCCAAACTGACGTTTTTACGTAACATGGCGGCGACCGTGGTCGGACATTTTTGGCTTCAATTCATTACAATGGTGGGAGGTGACGTCGCGTCGTCCATCTTTTTTTACAGTCTATGGTTTAAACAATGAAAACTACAGAGAGCCTCCAGTAAGTAAGGGAACATGACAAAGCTAGTGCTTAATATCAGAAGCGAGTTAATATCAGAAGCTGGGTTTCCATCGAAACGTGAAAAAAATCTTTTCAAAATTCACATAAAAAAAGAAAGACAAACAAAGCAGGCATTAGCAGCAAGGGCATTACACGACGTCAAGCCCCATATATTGGTAAGACGACTTCGGCTGAAAAATGTGGGCTTAATGTTCACTACGTCATAATCTATTCTGCAAATGCGTTTCCATCTCTAATTATTCGTATTTACGCTTTTTCGCACAAGTCAAAAACCACCTCAAATAAGCGTTAAAACTTTTTATGGGATTTTTATTTGAAATTTGGCTTTTCCATCACTTGTTTCTTACGCGATACTTCAAAATGTGCATAAAATAAGTGTGATGGAAACCCAGTTAAAGATAACTTTCTCTTCTGGATAGGTAAAACATGAGCAATGTAATTTAAGCTTAAACATTTAAGTTTTCATTTAGTCGAACAAACGCAACATATTACTTGTTGGGATAATTTTTCATATTTTGTCAGATAAACAGAGTAGCGGAGGAGCACAACGCATGTACAGAAAAATCTCCACAAAAAACTGCAATTGTATGTTTTATACAGAGATGGCAATAGAGAGGCAAAAGTTACAGACTGCAGCTTTAATGGAGTATGTTTAGCATGTTTATTTGTTGAAGTGGTATTGGTATAAATGACTGACATCTTGGTATTGTGCCACTCACACCTTACAGCCTCAATCTTGTCAAATCAAACATGCTGTCAACTCTGAGGTCGAAATTGTATAATAAGTGAATTAAAGGCAGACAGCAGAGCAGGAGGAAGACATAAAGGAAGGCAAGCGTGTGAAAGAGGAGGCGTGTAAGGGACAGGAACCCTGCAAAGCAAATAGTAAGTAGAGAAGAGGCATCTAGGTGTTAGACACAGGCTGGTTAGGAGGGAGACGAGGAGACGCCAGGAGGTTTTCATTAGGAGGAAGGACGCTTGACTCTGACCTTGAACAGTGCATCGCTGGACACTGTATAATATGTTTTGGGGGTCATCTCCAAAGAAACGCCTTGATATTTCTAGATAAAATAAGTGGGGGTCAAGGGGTGGGTGATGTTTTGCATCAAAATCCATCAAGCACATCTAACTGGACACATGAACATCCTTCATAGCAACTGAATATGCTACATTTAAATAGGCAAAAGGTACAAATACATACACAGGTCATGCAGAAAATGTCATGCAATCATCACCACCCAAATACTTGTCTCATTGTGTGGCCTCTTTTCCATTCACCCAAAAGACTACGCTCAGATGACAAGTTTCATTCCCAATGTTGACTGGTCTGCTGAAGGTTTTGAATTACAAGTTAGCAAAACCTACTAGACTCTATGATGTGGTTTCCCAGAGAGGGCTTATCCTAGTCCCAGACTAAAAGGCAAGTTTGAGTTGCTTAAATTTAAAAACACCTGTTCCTGACTAATTATAACATATATCGGTGACATTTTTGTCCCAAGATGCACACCTGTAGTGTTTTTTGTAAGGTATGCTTGTAAAAACTTCTTAAATTACCTAATATAAATAAGGCCTAGTCCTGGATTGGGAAACCGCCATACCCCTACATAGAAGCTATAAAAAACAGAAAAGGGGTTTTAAAGAAAATTCTCATCCTAATCCTTACATTTTATCTATCCAAGCAAAGCACACTGCAAAACTAAACCTTACACTTTCAAATATGCGGCAAGCACTAGATGGTCACCAATCACAGCGCAAGCCTGTTGCTGACTAAAGTGGCGATCACACTAGGCTATTTTTCGGATGTTACTGTGAATATGTGCGGGGAGCACTTCATCAATACAAGTTTTTTCTTTGCTTTTCTGTAGAAAGGTCAGGCTGTGACGTATCATGACTGGTCACATATCTCTACGTGACACAAATTCGCAGATCAAAGTTCACCAGACTTAAACTTTGCTACACTAAATATCTTCGCATGAGCTTGTGTTTTCAGTCTTTCGTATGCGTATGAATAAAAGTCAACGGAACCAAACATGTATCGTAATTTTAGGACTATAAGCCGCGTTATTTTCATAACTTGGCTGGTGCTGCGTCTTATAGTCAGGTGCGCCTTGTAAGTCAGTATGAATTATTTTTGACATTTATGAGGCAAGAGACATCATTACTGTCTACAGCCGCAAGAGTCCGCTATACGCTGCTTCAGTATTTATGTAATTCAATGGATTCTGTAAAGTGGAATGACGAGTCTGCGAACTTCACGCTAGTTGGCTTGTTCGGTTAATCTATTTAACTATTCAACCTTCCAGGTAAGTTCTGTATGCTATGGTTTATCATTTAAATAACTGATAATATTACTTTAAAGGGATAATAAGTAGGATTTACCCCATCTAGTGGTGAAATTGTATTTTGCATTCAAACAAATAGTGCTCTCTAGCACCTCGCTTTTCCAAATGTGTGTTGCAACTACAGTAGCCGTTATGTAATCACTGATCTCCTTGTCCGTTTCGGCTAAACACGTGTTCTGAATGAAAATGCATTGTGGAAACGCATTGGTAGGCTAGTGCTTTTTGTCCCTCTCTGCTATCATAGTTTATCAGTATGGCAGAACGACATGGAAGCCTCCTCGGACTTACCCGTTCAATGTAAATAAAGAGCAGAAAGTCTAAGCTTACAAAGAAAAGTCAGATCACTGGCAGAGGTCATTTGACACGGACATTTTTAACGTATAGACATCTATTCAACCTGCTGATTATTTAGTTGAATAACTTGCCTTTCCAGATTATATGTCTGTTCTTCGGTTTGGATTTTGTGAAATATTTTTCTAAATAAACGCAACATATAGTCCACTGTCACTTATACATGTTATTTCATCTTAATAACGCATTTTTGAATGATGCACTCCGGTGCGGCTTATAGTCCGGAAAATACGTATAAAATAGTATGACCGCCCCTTAAGGCTAAGTTCACACGATAACAACATAGTAAAAACTGAAACGTTTGTCTTACATATAAAATGTTTTCACTTTCACATGACAATGCTTTCTAAAATGACAAAAAATGCAGTTTTATGTGTGCTAGACCAGTAGTTGGTGACATTACTTTGTGAAGAAACACTACGTGTACACATGCAATAAATATAAACAATCAAGACAGCTAAATTTTGTAAACTTTGCTGGAGAAGCATTAATAATGCTGCAGGTCTTCTGGCTTGCAAACAGCAAGAGAGCAGCAATGAGCAACATCTCAATGCAACAGAGCGAAAAAAGAGTGCAGGTGGATGAGGCCGTGGGAAGCGGGAGAAAAAAAAATGCTACAAACGTTTCTACAACAACAGTTTCATTCATTTTCTTTCCCTCATCATCATAAAATCTCCAACTACTGTAGCATGAGTGAGAGAACTTTAACTATGATGTGAAAGGAAGACAATCTTGTAACTGATGTAACTACTCTACTCTATGACTAGTTTTGTAAAACAAGAAAATACTGTCTTCTAAATGAGCACAACGCAATGAGCTAATATCAAGTGCTTAATGAGCCAAGTTTAAACTGGAATGTGACCAATCCCTGCATTCTACACAATCTATCAATCTGTCATATCTATTGGAGTCATTTTGAAGAATGAGAAGAAGAGAGGCCACCCAAAACAAAACCTAAACTACAGTAAAAATGGTAGACATCAGAGAGATCACAGCTCCCTTTCTGGATGCAAGTGTGCATAAATCATACCTGTCCCAGTTGCTCTGAGTGCTGATGGAGTTCTTCCAGGATGGGTAGGGTCTGCTCCTGAGTACAGTGCTCCAGGATACGCTGGATGACCCTGCAGCCATACGGGTGAGTGGACAAAACAAACACCTACACGCAAACAAACACACAATGAAACGAGTGCTAAAAATGAAATTAAGTATTGGTGAACTGGAAGCATATCACCATGTGATCTCGTGTAAATGTGTTGTGGGTAAGAAAGAGGGTTTCTGAGATGATACCTGGCCCTGGAAGGCATCAATGATGAACTGAAGAGCCTGGGGTTGGACACACTCGATACATTTCTGCACCACATGATTCCCATTCTGATCCTTCACACACTTAAGCACATGGCCATCCAATTCTCGCACAATATCACTCTGAAAAAAACAAACAATACAAATGTAACACTGCTGGACAACTTAGATAAGAGCAAGTCTTCCTCTGTCTTTTTAAAATATCATTCTAGTTACAAAGCTTATGTGGGTGATTCTCACGAAACCATTGAAACACCACGGCACTAATGATTTTAGCTTTAAAATGTGTAATATAGTAACATTAAAAAGCATCAGAATTAACACAATACTGTGTTCTACCTTGCACAATGTGTGATTTCAACATAAGAATTTATAATTGTAAATTTTATCTCATTTTCTGCTGAAATTCTCATTACCGCAATGTGTCCGGCTGTGTTTGAACATGCGTTATCAAATTAACACAAAAATATTAAGAAAAAAAAATGGATGTTTTGCTAGACTACTTTAGATGACAGAAAAATATTTACTGAATATTCATGTATAATAATAAATGAAGAAAAATTAGGAAATGATGTGTCCATGCCTGATGTTCTCATCCTCCGCAACACTTTTTGAGAACAGTTTAACCACACATACAGAATTTTAATAAAGTTCATTTTTTTACAGTTAATTTGAAATATTGTCTTGTCAGAATGCTTACACGACATTTTGATTATCATTACCGCAACAGATGCTTATTAAATGTTAACTTAATTAATAGAAGCATAATACTTTGATTTTAAATGCATGTGCAGAATCTCCAAATTATTTTCTTTCAGGTTTGTCATGTCATTTTGAAAATATGTCAGTGTTGATGTTTTCTGACTGTTGCGGTAATTAGATTTTTTAGGACTAATTTTTTAAATTATGTTACAAAAAGTGTTAAATGATAAGTAAAAGTTTTAAATTAATGTTCCCATTTACTCCAGACTTTGTTTTTCAATGTCTGGTGGGAAAAAAGTAAATTAAGCAATTTTTACATTTTCATGCTTGACATTTTTAAAACCAAGTTTTCGTGAGAATCACCCATGTATATTTAAAGGCAAAAAGGAGAATTATATTATCTAGTAATGTTTAATCTTTTTCATTAACTTCCTATCAAAGAGATAAAGGTTTAATTTGCCAGGCTTCACAACCAGGCTTTATAACCTACCCATATTTGAGAGGTGATAAGAAGATAACAAATGAAGGTAGGATGAATCAGGGTCTGCTCTTTTATTTGATATATTGTGTGTTTATATATTTAAAGAAGAACATTTTCGTGAAGGCATTAAACTTTTGTGAAAATCGTGAAAAATGCTGGCTATGGCTGGCAACGTTTTTAAAAATGCTGGCGGGCAAAGAGTTATACTATGTTTTTTCATGTACAAACCGATAATTTTACATTAAAATGCTGTCATGTTATTCTCTTATATGGAAGCCAACATGGCAAAGCTCCAGAACAACATGCATCCATTATATAAGTTATCCAAATGACTCAAGTGAGTTAACATACGACTTTTGAAGCATAATTATACGTTTGTGGGAGAAAACGAATATTTTGAGCTTATTTGAACTTGAAAATGCCACAGCAGCGACTGAAGGTCAGTAAGGCCATTCCAGCTCGAAGCACACACAAATATATTATGCAAACACAAACTTTAAAAATGACATAGAATGATTGAACGGGGTATTTATCCTTGTTCTGTGATGTGACATGTAGACAAAATTTTTTTGTTTGGGTCTGTAATGCCTTAAAAGCGTCCTAAAAACCTCTCTCAGATAGCTCTATTAGGGTGGGGGAATTTAAACAAGTGGTTTTGCACCTATTTGCTCCCCCTACTGGCTTAACTTGCAATCTTATTACTGATTGGCTGACTTTGCTGCCACTCAAAAAATGTAACCAATTATTTTAAAGTGGAGGGGCAGTGAGATGCCTGTGATGTCATAAGCATCAGTTTTTCAGATTGGGCCGTTTTCTGGCTGACATTTCTAAAATAGGAATTTCTATGAGACTGAGATGTTAAGCATGTTTAGCACTTTTTTTATGTTTGTGAATGTGGGTAGACTACCATTATTCAACAAAAACAAGGTAAAAATGGTTTTTCATTCTCTGCCCCCTTTAATGAAATCATGATTAATCTTTTGACAGCCCTACTTAGAATCTGTCCTTCTTTCTCCGGGCTGCGAGGGATAAATCGAATGGATCCTTCATAGCCGAGGCTATCCCCAGATTCATTGCGTGCCTGTTACGGACTTCGTATTTCTCTTCTTGGACTTGAGAGGCTGCGACCTTCAAAGAATGAGTCCTTGCATTCGAGGATGCGAGACAGCTATAGAGGTCGACCGATAGTGGATTTTATCTATACCAATAACCAAGTGGTCCATAATTGCCGATACCCTATTATCCAACCGATGGTTTTTAAAATAGATTAGGGGTGCACTGATATATCGGACGATGATGCTTGCTATGCTTCTAAATGAATTACGGTGAAATGCTGCTCTTGTGCAGTAACTCAATATGCGCTGTAGAAAAAAAACCATACACACGCAGCTATGACTCGCAGCTCCAGGAATTGGCTTAAGGATATATTTATATTGCTGTTCTTCAAACCTTTTCAGGTATTTTCATAATAATAAAGAATATGTATAATGATTATGTTTGACGATGTTTGTCACTTTTTCAAATGCATGTTTTAACCCTTTAACTAGCGCAGCCCTTTTTGAGTGAGGGGTTGGTGAAAAGGTGATATACACCTTTAAATTAATATAACTCTGGCATTTTTTTTTTTTTTTGGTACTAGAAGCCTAATTTTGGTTTTAATTTTGGTAATTTTTTGTTTTAAAGAAGACACTTCAACGTTTTTTAGGGAAGTGTCTGGAGGTGAAAATATTCATTTTTTTTAAAGCAGTTTAAATTTATTTGTAATAAATAAATCCAATATAGTATTATTTTTAATACACAAAATTGTAAAAGGTTTGCTGCCTACTTGTGTCACAAATGAATAAATTACAGTTACTGCATTATTATTACTGCTAAAAGGGTTTGAAATATGAAAACTACATTCTTAGACCTTTCCAACAATATATAGTTTGTCGTGATAAATTAACATTTACATAGAAAATATTGAAATAAACGTAGGTGTCCCGCTCATGGGACAGCACCAATTAACGGGTTAAACTATTCAAACTAACAGTGATTTCAGATTTATAAGGACTTACTGATCAAAGCCATAGTACATGAAATAGCTATGAATAATATCAGCTGTGCGATTAAGAATAGTTATCGGCCACGAATTATTAGTGCATATCTGCATTTATTGGTGCACCACTTAAATAGATACGGGATAAAACACAACACATAACACTCAACAGTGCCGGAATTTATTACAAAAGTAATAAAACAACAGTATTGAACCATGAAAATGCCTTAAGGAAATACATGTATAAATAAAAATATATTAATGTATTGTAGTTATAATAAAAAAAAGATTTTTATTTGTTGGATATGTTAATGTAGCTGACAGCCACATATTGTTCGCTTTATTAACTTAAAATATGCAGCTTAGCCGGCTAAATCATGGATAAAAGTAACCAGCTGGATATAAACTAAAGCAAATGGATGGTAATAATGTCCTGTCATTCGTGACGACAAACTTCAATGCAAAATCATTTTTTATAATGACATGAAGCAATGGACGCAACTCAGAAAAACTATTGGCATGGCTTTTTGCCATCTATCTGTGCAGATTAATCGGTCTACCTCTAGTTTTAACATATTAAAAGATACTCCTAAAACAGTAAAAAGGCAAGTGACCACAATGTAAGAATAACAAACAGCTAAAAATGATAAACAACTAAAATGACTTTGCTAATAAATCGCAACAATTCATCTAAATTGTGTTGAGGTGTGATGTAAAAAGTAAACAAAAGGCAACTTACAATTACCTGCTGGTCGGAGGAGATGGACTCCAGAGCTTTCTGGATCACTCGACAACCATACATTTGCAAAGCCAGTGGCAAAACATGGCCACGGATGCGAGTCGCCAGAGCGAGTTTCTGATCCGCACTGCCAAACTACAGCAGACAAAGACAGTGAATACAATTTATTGAAAAAGCAAAAACAGAAACAGATACAGAATGGACAGTTTGGACTTAAATGATGGTAAAAGGGGGTTACCAAGTTACCTCAAAGAACTTCTGGATGACGTAGTTCCCAAAGACATCAGTCATGAGCTGGTATGCAGCCTGCAGGATCTCCCCAAAAACCATCTGTCTCTCTGCAGGGGTAGCACGCTCCAACTTCTGCTGGATAAACCTGCACAATGACGTAAAGACATTAAATTAAGCAGAGAAACCATGACCAGTAGGCAAATATAGTGAAACCGAGAAAGTTCTTAACTTTAGTGAAGCAGTAGGTGTTTGAAATGGCTAAGCAAAATGTACTGAATATCAGACACATAATCTGAATTCTTAACAATAAAGATGGCGTTACTATGACCAAACAAAGAGTAAAGTGTTGGCACCTGGAGCCATGTTGATCCTGAGAGAACTCCACCATGTGTCCAGGCAGGTCTCGGAGCTGCAGGTTTGGGAAGCGGTTGTTTCGAAAGTCCTCCAGTAAGCGGCTGCGTCCTGAAGGCATGACGTCCGAGCGGCTGTATCGGGCTCGTGGTGGGGGGAAAAGCTGACTGCTGGAGCTGAACAGACTGGAGGTACTGCCTGAACTCCTGTATTTGGCTTCTGCTCCCGGGGCGGCAGAAATAAAACGGCCGCTGCCATTGGGCAGACCACCTATGAAGTGTAAGAAAAACAGATTTCGAGTTTGATGAGAAAGTTGTTTACTTTTAAAAGCAAAAGCGGAGAGATATGGTTGGATCACTTTCTGAGTAAATGGCCCAATCACAAGACAAGTACATGCTTTACAAAGAAAGCTATTCTGAATACCAATGAGACATCATTACATGCATAACAAACTGACAAAACATCCCAACCTGTTTTTAAATAAAGACAGGTACAGAATGTGAAGAATAACATTAGCCTACATTATGCTCATGTCATCAAATATAAATCAAACAAAGTGATTTATTATTTAAATGCACATGTGGCATATAGTACCAGCTGTGACAAAATATACTGTATTGGTAACGCTTCACGAATAATGAAAAGGACTTCTACAAAATGTTTTCACCTTAATATTTATCAATTAATTTCTATATTAATATATTTTTAAAAATCTCAAGTTAAATATGTTAACACACAGTGAACTAACATGAACAATTTTTCATTTTTTAATAAATGAGACGAAATGCACAGGAACACTTTGGCCGCATTTACACTGCCTGTTTGAAGGGACTCGATTTAAATTTTTTCCTCTTAAGTGGCACAGATTGGATATGACCCACGACAATGTAAGAAGGAAAAAAGTGCATAAAATCCGATATTGTCTTAACGGTTTTAGGCCTTTTATTCATATTTGGAAATAAATCGGATATGAATCGGATACATGCATTCCCGTCCACAATGTAAGCGGACAGATTGGATATTCCCATCTCAAGACATGTTGTGTGTCATTAAAGGTACAGTGTGTAAATTTTAGGGCATCTAGTGGTGAGGTTGTGAATTGCAACCAACAGCTCAGTCTATTGCTCACCCCTCGCTTTTGAAACACATGGAGAATCTACTGTAGCCACCATCGGACAAACATGTCATTGTCGGAGACAACTTAGTAAAAAAAGTTTGTCCGTTAAGGGCTTCTGTAGAAATATGGTGGCCCAAAATGGCGACTTCCATGTAAGGGGACCCTCGGTGTATGTAGATGAAAACGTCTCATTCTAAGGTAATAAACACATAACGGTTCACTATGAAAGGTCTTTATACACCCCTGATAATATAGTTTGTATATTATTTTGCATTTCTGTCAAAAGATTCTACCAAAAATTACACACTGCACCTTTAAAAATGTGACGCTGGCAAATGACATCAACTCATGTGGACACCACCAGCAATCACATGACTCCCTTTAGCAGCGCAATGGAGGATGATGGCTCCGCTTAGTGGAGTAATGTTGAAGTTTTATGTCTTGTTACAGAAATAAAGCTCTATAATCTTGTATAATCATTTTGTCTGTGTCCATTGAATATTGCAACATTTTACTTTCTCTGTGGTTTAAGTTGTTCCAGGTCAGTATGTCTACCATGAATTGTTTTGCCAAGTGTTTAGTGTAAATGCAGATACGAGTCGCTTTTAAAAGATGATGTAAAAAAATAACATACAGGCAACAAACACGAATTGGGCATCAAGATTTTTAAATACAGCCTTTGTTTAAGTGTGAGTTTTTTTGTGTTTTTTTATTAATAATTAGCGAATAATTTTAAGTTCCATATTTATTCATTTATTAACTAATTACTTATCCTGTTGTTTAGTTTTTGCCATGGTATCATCAATTCAGTATCAAGAAACTTTAATTAGATATCGAAGTCAGAATTTTGGTATCGTGACTACATGAGAACATACTAAGCTCAGGCACCTGACAAACCGGTTTTACAGGTGTAGCGAAGGAACCCAGGCTTGGGGTGTTTGTTTCCCAGACTACAGATTTCTAAAATGAACAGGTCTGACAATTTGTTTGCTTGCCGTTTTATTTTATTTTTTTTTATTGTTTATGATGAAGTAAAACGGTTTTGACTGAAATTTGAACATATGATGCTGGCCTGAGAATTTTCGGGTGTTTCTTGTGTCACCTCCCATCTCTGCAGTGGGTTTGTGGGTGCACTGGAACAGTCCTTCCTGGAATGCATTGAACTTTCGTTTGCAGGGACGTGGGGCTCACCGAGTGGTCGGGGGTGTTCGCTGATGTGCTCACGCAAAAATCCCTGCAAAAGACGCATTCCAACAGGTTTTATCGTAGTTTTTGTCCAACTCCATTGACTTGTATTAGATGTGCTGTGAGGTCGGGTATTACTCCACGCCGGGAACTTTGTTTCTATTCTTGCAATTGGCAAAAGTGGATTATCGCCACCACCTGGTCTGGAGTGTCTATTATTCAAGCTCTAAATGGAAGAATATACGGGTGTGAGGCGTTTGGAAAAATAGGTCCACAAGTTTACAACGAATGCTAAAACAACTGTTGGAAAGCATCATTTACAGCGATTTTTGTGTGAGAATATCAGTGAACACCCCTGACCACTCGGTGAGTTTCACGTCTTTGTAAACGAAAGTTTAATGCATTTTAGGAAGGATTGTTCCTGTGCACCTATAAACCCATTATAGAGGTGGGAGGTGAAACGACAAACACATGAAAATTCAGTCAATTCAGTCAAAACTGTTCTATTTCACCATAAACAATCTGAAAACAGGGCTTTAAGTGTAAAATACCCAACTTGTCCTTTAAATCAAATAGTGCGTTTGTGACATTTGAACATCTTGTCTTATCTTAAAACCGAACTTAAATGTGTTTTCCTCACAGAAAAAATTCACTCATTAAAAATTAGTACAAAAAATTATTACAAATCAATAGTTAATGTTCCTTACCTTACTTATGAGGTAAATAGCCATGTAATAAGTGGGATAATGTACAGGCACTCAGTTGTTATCGCGAAATAAGCCCCTTCAGTGTTATACAAGACTCTCTGCTTCGCTGCCTTTACATTATTCCTTACTTACTATGACCATTTTACAGATTTTAGTATAACAAATGCGGCTGGAATTATGAAGTAAACAAATTATTCAAAAAAAAAAACCCAAAAAATGTGTCCTTGTAGCAATGCAGCAAAAAACTGTGAAAGTAACTATGCTTTGTGGTTCACTTTCCTCCTTAGGTAATTAGTTAACTAGTTTTTTCCTAACTATATTGGTAATACGCCACCACTAGTACTCATAATGATTGACAGAAAAAATATGAAGATATGATGGGCTGGATCAATAAACTAATTAAAGAAATCATACCCAAGTGGAGGCTTGATGAGGACCCATGGGAGGAAGGCAGAGAGGGTGGAGGTGTCAGAGGTGAGTGACCAGGTGTCAGGCCAATAGGACTGGGGGAGGAAGAGTATCCCAAACTGTTGTAGAAAGACTGGCCAATGGGAGTCAAGCTGCTCCCACCCCCACGCTTGTAAAGGTCAGAGCTGGCCAATAGAGAGTCTCGACGGTTTGCGCTGCTGCTGGTGGAACTTGACACTGCAAAGCAGAAGCAATGAAGGACAAAGACGACAAAATAAGGCAAAGTGAGATTTTTCACTACAAGCAGTAAACTCCATAAAATGGTCAACTCATGATGTTCCACACCACCAAGTTTCAAGATCCCCTTAGACCTAAAGTTGGTTTTATAACTAGTGTAACAATAAAAAAAAAAAACTGAGTTTTAGAGGTAGATCACTAACTCTACAACAACTCCTATTCTCTGTTCTATCTAAAAACAGACCTGAGGAGCCAAATGCACCAAGAGCGGAGCCGAGCCCCACTCCCAGAGATCCACCGGTGTTGCTAAAGGCCAAAGAGCTGCTGGGTGGCGGTGCCGCGCTTGTGTGGGAGAAGAGCGAGCTGCTCTGGGAGCTGGGTGCCACTGAGCCTGAACCATAGAAAGAGCTGGAGGCCAGACCGCTGGAGGGAGGTGGAGGCTGCTGCTGAGGTTGAGGCTGCTGTGGCTGTTGGCAGCCCATGGACCGGTACAGACCGTTAGCAGGACCGGACATGCTGTTACCGGAGCCTGAGGCAGATGCAGCTGCGGCTTAAGAAAAGAAATAGTATGCATGTGTTAGCTAAGTGGGAGAAAACAAAGTACTTCTTAATACTAATTCCTGAAATACTCACCAGCCTGTGCAGCTGCTGGGTTGATGAGAAGTGGGGTTTGGACCAGCCGGACGGGTCCACCCAGGCCAGTGCGAGCTCCAGGACCCATTACAAGTGCTCCTGTCTGATCGTAATACGCAGCTGGTGCCAAAACTTGATAACCTGTCAAAGCATAAAAGAAAGGGTTCTGGTCAAACCTAGAAAAAAATATTTATTTAAAGGGGACCTATTATGCAAAATTCACTTTGAACATAAATGCGTGTCAGTTTGTACACAGCCACACCATAATGAAAAAATCCACCCACTCGCTTTATTTTAAAAATCCCCATAAAACTTAACGGTCCCACAGACCAAGGCCCTGCCCCTATTGGCACCCTAAATACTTCAGTCTTCTCACAAGACTTTAGAGACGTAACGCCGTTTTCACGTTTGTGAAGAAGTCCACTGCGAAGTAGAGCTCGACCGATATATCGGCAGGCATACAAACATTTGTATCGGTATCGGCCTTCAAAATCATTTATCGGTCGAGCTCTACTGCGAAGCACACACAATTGTGGGCTCAAGGAAAGTGTGCATCAAGGGTGCCAACCGACTAAAAAGGGGGCGCCTATGAGCACCCTTTTTAAACCTAAAATGACAAATGGACACTTTATGGTCTTGTGTACTTTGCTTGTCCATTAAATCGCAAGTCCACATGAAGGGCGCTATTTGGGACACAGCCCAAGTCGTTTTCATTTTCTTTGCAATGTGATGTCACAAAGCATAAGCCACACCCACTATTGCTGACAGACTGCTGACTTAGCATAATTTCCACCCCGAGTCAGTTATGCAATGTCTGCGATTGTCTCCACGATGGAGCAGTTGTAGCAACAAAAATGTCTCATAAGCACTTAAGGGTGTTTTTCTGTTGGATGTAAGAGTGAACATATCTTCATTTAGTCCTGACATATCAGCTGCTTAAAACATAGTGGATTGTAGAGGCCGACCGATTTATCGTTTTGCCGATTTTATCGGCCGACACGAGCCTGTCGCAGATATATCTGTATCGGCGTTTAAGCCGCAGATATGCAGCCGATATGAACGTTTCTGACAGAACACATGAAATGCTTTTGAAAGATGTAAGTACTTGTTTGACCAGCAGAGTGCGCCCTATTGGTTGCTTATGGTGACCTCAGTGTAGTGACACCAGCCAATCCCCCACGGCCCACCCCCTTCACTTCAGTCATTGGGTCTCTCAGTTCAGGTGGCGGTAGTCACGCAGACGCAGTGTCTTCTTCACAACATTTTTACACCTGGTATTAAGATGCGCTTTGGTCAATTGTATTATAAGTGGACAAGAGAAACACATTCCCATTTACATTGGGAGTTTTTAATCCGTCTCTTTTGTTGACTTGCGAGTTATTAAAACACAAGCGGGAGAAATGACGCGAGACAGAGAAATGACACGTTTAAACTACGTGCAGTCGTGCACTTATATAACACTATATGAGATTACAGCGGCTTGTGTTGTTAGTGAACATGCTCATTTCAGAGCAATTGATTTAATAAGCTTGCGCAACTCTACATCCTCGCTAAATAAAAGAGGCAGAGAGAAGACGCTTTATTTTTATAAAAGTCTAAAGTCTAACTGTTTTGTGTTATAAAAACGTTGTGCAGTACATTGCATATTAGCCTACATCAGGATGTTGTCAGTCAAGCAATGTCTTCTTAACGGTAAGTTTCTAATTAATTTGTGAAGTCCATAACTTACTGTAAAGCTAATAAACAATGACTTTATAAGTTTCCCTTTTCAATACAAGTCCAATATAACGTAATTCTCGTCAAAACTGCAAATGATGAAAGTTTTATATAATTTGTTCTGTTTGTGTTTTAAAGTTATTTATAATAAGACAATTTACTGTTTAGTGCACTGATATCAGACTCATTTTGGATAATAAAGTTTATTGTTAACTTCTTGCCTATATTACATATCTTTGTCACGTCAATATAAGTGTATGATCACCACATTTGTGAGTGATCATTGCATTGCATTGTATTTATTTATATACAGAATATTCTGTTAATGTATATAGTGTATACTAGGTACAGTACTGTAGTATAATATACTGTAGTATATGAAGAGTTTCGTCGCAAAACGAGTAGGGATGCACCGATAGGATTTTTTTGGGCCGATACCGATACCGTTTAAACAGACAACTTCTGGCCGATACCGATGCCGATATTAAACACTTGTGTACAATACTATACAGTTGGTCTATTAGCAAGTTTATTTCTGCATCAAATTATTTTTACTGAACATGGACTGGATCTAATTAACATTCAACTGACCAACATAATAAGAGAGGCACAAATTAAGCTAAAACAAATATAATAAGACAACATGACAACGTTCAAAGGTGGTTTTTGCTATTCAGCATTTCAGTCTATTTCTTTTATTGTCCAAGACATTTGAGCCAGCTCAACAAAGGTTTTCTGTCAGTGCTTAAGTATAGTGCACACCAGAACATTAAATCATTTTAATTAAACAACAGACATGCAACTCATTGCCTTTATGCGGTTAATTAATAAACAAATCGGTATCGGCCTCTCTCGTGCTTTTGCCGATGGTTTCAAAAAAAAAAAAAAATCGGCTGATAAATATCGGCGGCCGATACATCGGTGCATCACTAAAAACGAGATAACCACCGTTTTTTTAATTGTTCAGAAATCTCGTTTTTTGTTTGTGCATTCCAATTGATTTCAATGCAACTGCAGATGGTTTGTTTTGATTTAAACCTTCATAACTTTAAAAATACAGCTAAGTAGCACCATAAAACAAGATAATAACATGATAACATAATAATAAACATGTTTTGACAAAAATGTAAAAAAATGGATTTATCTCGTTTTGCAACGAAACTCTTCATATGTGTACTGTACTATAATATACACCTAAAGAATATCGGCAGATGGTTATCGGTCTTTTTTACTCCCTAATATCTGTATCGGCTCGGAAAAACGCATATCGTTTGGGCTCTAGTGGATTGGTTTCGATTATAAAGGGAATGTGCCTAAGAAAATGGGTTAAGTCTTATAGGATTGTGTAATTATTTTACTCTGGACTGCTATCAGCTGTTTGTAATCCAACTCCATATCCAAAATAACTACATATCACACTTAAAGGAATATTCCATTTTCTTAAAAGAAAAATCCAGATAATTTACTCACCACCATGTCATCCAAAATGTTGATGTCTTTCTTTGTTCAGTCGAGAAGAAATTATGTTTTTTGAAGAAAACATTGCAGAATTTTTCTAATTTTAATGGACTTTAATAGAACCCAACATTTAATACTTAACACTTAACAGTTTTTTCAACTGAGTTTCAGAGGACTATAAACAATCCCAAACGAGGCATAAGGGTCTTGTCTGGCGAGACGATTGTCATTTTTGACAGGAAAAATGAGAAAATATATACTTTTAAACCACAACTTTTCATCAAGGTCCGGTCCAGCGCGACCTAATGTAAATGCGTAGTGACATAGGGAGGTCACGTGTTACATATATAAAACGCACATTTGCGGACCATTTTAAACAATAAACTGCCATAAAGACATTAATTAGTATCAGTTGACATACAACAACGTCGGAACGGTCCTCTTTCAAGACGCTTGTAAACACTGGGGCAGAGTTTCACGTTCGTCCTCTGTGACCTCTTGACGTCATGACGTATTGCAGTGACGTAGTGGGGTCAGCTGGCGCATCACGACCGGATCTACACAACGAGAAGTTGTGCTTTAGAAGTGTATGTTTGTTGTTTTTGTTGTCAAACATGACAGTCGTTTCGCTAGATAAGACCCTTATGCCTCGTTTGGGATTGTTTGTAGTCCTTTGAAACTCCGTTGAAAAAACTGTTAAGTGTTGAGTCAAGTATTAAATGTTGGGTTCTATTAAAGTCCATTAAAATTAGAAAAATTCTGCAATGTTTTCTTCAAAAAACATAATTTCTTCTCGACTGAACAAAGAAAGACATCAACATTTTGGATGACATGGTGTTGAGTAAATTATCTGGATTTTTCTTTTAAGAAAATGGACTAATCCTTTAATATATGAGGTAAATGTTTGCAATCAGCTATACAATGTGGCTAACGTTACTATTGTCTCAGAAATCATGTCTATTTTAACCGAACGCTCTCACTGCCTGTATAAATTATAAAAGCACATCTTCCGGTAAGGGCCAGGGGCCGCAGCTCATTTTCATTTAAAAGCACACACACACAAAGTGTTTTTGCTACCACTCAAATAGGGGTTTCCCGCAGCACTTTGCAGTTTGGGCGGCCCGGCTAAGCTAGGAAACCTTACCGCCTAAACTAGGTCGTCAAAAAAAAAAACAATTGACAGTAAAGACGTGGTCTGTCAGGGTCTGGAGGATAACTAGCCAGTTGATAAAACATCTCAGAGAATAGCACGGACGTGCTTCACACCGGGAGCGTGCACGCGCGCCACACGGCCAAAATCAGATAAAGACGTGGTCCATCATGTCTGGATGATAGCCAGTTGATAAAACACATGTCCGTGAGAACTGTAAGTGGATTTATGTTTATTTAAGCCTATTATTTTATTAGTCCAGGGGTTCCTAAACTTTTTTCCTGCGCACCCCTTACATGTCCCAACCGGGTTGGCACACCCCCAAGCCCCACTTTAAAAAAAAAACCCGCAAAAAAACTTTGTTTTCTCACCATAAAGACTCATGTTTAATCATGCGCAAATAACAAGGGGCCAGTTGCACCAGCCGGACGTTAAGAAGTTGGGTGTAAGTCCTACGTCGAGCTTAGCTACGTCCGGCATTGTGATAAATATTTACGCCTGTTGCACCATCTGAAGAAACGACCAGACGCAGTTACGCTCAGCGTAGATGATGCGCGCCCCTGTGTATGCGTTTAACCACTATTTAGATTCAATTCAATTCTACGAACTGCTTTTTGCTTAAGTCTTGCCATTTTTTGTCTGGAGTAAAGCAGGGATTCCTGAATAAAAGCTTCCAACATTTGTCTCAGTTTTCCTATCACGAATTAAGTAAAACACCTCCTTTCAGGCCACAAATCAAAGCTAGCCAAAATAAGTACAGGAATGATAATCACACATAAAGAGTTGCAGTTGAGTAGACTGAAAAATACTCTGTTAATGAGTGTATTGTCAGTATTAAGTGACAAAAAGCTCATTTGCTACTGGCGAGGTCAAGCGTGTCCCATCACGGGCTGCGCAATGTAGACGTAACCTGAGATGTAAGGAATATCTCATCCGAGTTTAAGTATCCGCTCAAGTTAGAACGGGAAGAAAAGATCAGAGTGTCTCACCTGTCATGCCAGTGAAGGCCAGCGCCGGATTGGCAGCAAGGGACTCCTGTTGACTCTGCTGGCTCTGGCCGGGGGTCAGAGGTCGCTGGTTGGTTCCTGCACGCATCACCTGAATGGGGGATGAAAGAGTTACACAATAGAGCCCAAAGTACACAAATGACGTATCTCTCATCATTCACTTAATGGCAAAAACATCTCAACATAAATGCATTTCAGACCATAGAGAAGCCAAACAATGGATTAGATTACAAGCTCTCAGAGTAAAAACAACAAGTACTGATCTAAACTAATATAAAAAAACTACACTGCTGGGCTTCAAGGACACTGGGAACACAGTATAAGAAAAACTTTATATGTGATGAGTTAAACTAATCTCATCAAATACAAAGAAACCCTAAGATTAAATGCAAACAATGTTGAGGTCACTGCATTTAACATGACGGTATCTTCAAACTTGTGACTGAACTTTGAACCCTTTTTGAAAGACTGTTCTGGGTTCAGTGCAAAGTAAACAGTATTTTATGGAATATTGTGTCACACCGCTTTTTCAGGCATCACTGCACATACAGTCTAAACTGGTTACTGGATTACCAGAGTAATGACATCATGATGAACTTAGAAGATTAGATATACAAAAACACAAAGTCAATAAGCACATCAATCACACTAGCAATTTTTAATTTGACTTATGGAGAAATAGTCAAGATATTCAGAAAAAAGAGAAGTAATAAAGGGATAATACTAATGTCACGTGCTAGAAAAGGCTTATATGCTGAGTTGATGCAATCGACCTGTTGTCCCGGTCCTGGGCCTTGATTGGATGCCTGCTGGTTGGCAGAATGACTGGCAGCAGCTGCAGTCTGTTGCTGGAAAAGGTTGGCTGGATACACGCCCCACGGGACACCATAGTACTGAGGAGGGACTACTGCTGGACCTAAGGGAAAACACTCAATTTAGTTCAACAATCGCAGCATTATCATTACATTGCTGATAGTGTGTATACATGCATGTACCTGCAAGTGTTGCAGCTGCTGCCAGGCCAGCAGCAGTGTACGGGTCCGCTCCAGGAGGGGCAGCGTTTATGATGTAAGGATTTGGCACAAATGCAGGTGCAAGGCCTACCGGGAACATGCACACCGGCATAATAAAATGCCATACAGATTAAATTAATTATTTCATAACGCACAAAATGACTCGTATATTAAATCATATTGTCTAGGTTATTCACAAAATGACAGGAAAAAACAAACAAACACTCAGCCATTTCACTTTAATTTGTTACGGTTTGTATAAAATATATTGTATTTTATAAAAGTCCAGTTTCACAGACAAGGCTTAAGCCTAGTCCCAAATTAAACTGAATGTCTAAGGGGTGGTTTCCCGGACAGAGTTTAGATTAATACAGGACTACGCCTTATTTATATTAGGACATTTAAGTAGTTGGTGTGCATCTTGAGACAAAACAATGGAACTGATATATATTAAGATATGTCAGTAGGAAGGTGTTTTTAAATGAAGGCAGCTCAAACATCCAATTTAATCTGGGACGAGGATAAGCCCTGTCTGGGAAACTGCAGCCCTCATGTTGTTTTACCGAAAACGTACATTTATATATCTTCAAATATACACCGTTTTGTCTCAAGATGCACATCAGTATTGTGTTTTTTACATTAGAAAAGCTGATCTAGCCTAATCCTGGCTAAATCTAAGCCTCGTTTGTGAAACAGGACCATAAATTCAAGTTATCCTTTTATCATGACAGTAGTTAGGTTTCCATTACCGATCAAATTATGCAAACTGAAATCGCAATCAGAATATAACCTAAAAATCAGCGTGTCAATTTCGCAAAAACGTGCTCGCATGAGGTGTTTTTCTGGCAATTCGAAAAAGAAATATATCGCAAACTGCAGTTAAACATTTTCAGTTCACCTGTGCATAAAAGTCACATGAATATTTTTTATAAAAGCTTGGATAACACACCTGCGTATCCTTCCATTAAAAACAAAAAATGGCAAGTGTAGTGGCTGTTAAATATGATAGCCATGATTTTTGGAATAACTTTCATCACACGAGACAAAAAATGTTTTAGTCGCATAAAATTGACTAATGAAAACACCATCATTTTGCAATAGTCTTTATCGACGTATCGCAAAAGATTTGCACAAATCTGTAATGGAAACCAGGCTAGTGTCTCAGGTAAAGCATCTAACTCAAAGCTGGCACAGCTCAAAATGAATGTATGATGCAAGTATAAGGTGATGTTACCAAGGTGCTGCTGCTGGGCTGCGGCGAGGGCGTATTGCTGCTGCTGCGCTGCTGTCAGCTGCTGAACAGTAAGATGATTGGACCTCTGGAACAGCTAAAAAAAGATTTATAAAAAAGACAATACAGTCTTTCATCTTCGTTTTCACTTTATCCTGTAAAAGTCATTTAGAAATAAGTGCTTAAGCATTTGTAGCAGTTGTACCTGCTGTTGGGAGTTGTAGTCAAACAGGCCAACTGGAGTACCAGTTGAGTCCACCTGGATTTGGTTCCCAGCATAATCAAACTGAAGTGATTCCATGCCTGTCTGCTGCTCCATGCCACCCATGTTCTGGGCTTCCTGGCTCTGGAAGTCCTCGGTGGGAGGTTTGTTTGTGACCGTGTTGGGTGGCTGCATTACATGTGGATGGTGCTGCATCATTTCGAGTCCCGTCTGACTAGGACCTAATCGTTCCACTGCTTCTGTGGGGGACGCCTGGCGGCTGCCTGGAGTGGGGCTGTAAAAAAAAAAACAATGTTTTCTCTTCAGTCAATGCTACAGAAAACATAAGACATTATGCAGCTCTGCACAAACTCATCTGATCGCTATCTGACTAGAAGCGATGTATACCTACTCACAAACTTATGGACCTCTGCATCTCCACAGCATCCATGTGCATCATTTTAAATATGCAAGGGCTTTAAATTTTAATAGATTTGATTGGTTGTCAAAGTGATCCCAAAGATATCATTCCTTGTACCTTTAGCGTTATATTTGTGGTGTGAATGCTGCTATTTCTAGAACGATTTGTATGTTATTGTCCATAGTGTGAATATATGGTGCTTTTCCATTGCATAGTACCCCACGGTTTAGTTTAGTTTGGGTCGGGTCAGTTCACCTCACTTTGGCGTTGTAAGCTTTTCCATTGAGTTTAGTATCACTTCGCAGTGGGAGGGATTATAGGCGTGTCGTTATATTTGCGCTGCCTGCTGTGACATCATACAAGTGAGAGTGTCGCTGTACATTCCTATACATTTATTTATTTCTCAGTCCGCCACAAAATTAAAATTGACCACCACAAATAGATGTTTGCACATCGCGTTTATCACTACCTCTCTCTCACATGACAGTTTCTGTTCAAACACCCGAGGTGTCAGTCGACAGCGCTCCGCTGAGCCTCATTGAAGTTGCATTTAAGCATATATAATGTTGACGTGCTCGTCGCGAATGTTCCGCCACAAACTGCAAGTCTGGAAAAAACTGTTATGGTGTCACTGATTCTCAACCTGTGGATGTTTTTCATCGCTAAAAGGGAGTTTGGGAACTTATAGAGCACAGATGACAACATGTTTGCTCGAGACTAGCTAGCAAGGTAAAGCTAATCTTTTACACTGGTAGTGACGCTTCTCTCAGACCAATCAGTGATCTACAGTGTTTTCGCGTCACGTTTGGTATCAGCTTGGGTCGCTTAGAACCCCAATCTAGGTGGTACGAAAAAAGAATCGGGTACTACGTACTGCACCCAATGGAAAAGCTCCCAAAAGTAAGCTGACCCGACTCAAAATAAACCAAACCAAACCGTGGTGTACTATGCAATGGAAAAGCGCCAATAGTCTAATAGAGAAGATCTTTATTGTCGCTGAACATATACAGTGAAATTCTGGAAATTGTATTATTAATAGTATAAATAGTGTTATTTATTAGTATTCTAGTAGATTTGATTATATCTTAGGTTTATTTATTTACTACAACACTATATAACACAAAAACAAAGCATCATACTTGAAGTCTTTGCAGTCACGGTCCATCCCATTCAGTAATCCTCTAGCATTGCCTTTAGAGGCGTCCCCTTCTTCACAGACTTTCATCTCTGGGCTTTTGTCCTCCTCAAATGGAGAAACCTTTTCTTTAGGATCACCCTTTTCCCTGCCATCTGGATCTGTATCTGCTCCACCCTGAAATTCAAATAAATCAAAGTTAAATGTGATAATCCTGGTGAGGGGACAAATACTGTAGTTTTACCTTCATATGAATTTAGACACAAAAAATCACCTATAGATACTGAGAGATAGACTAGCTTTTTATCTAAATAATATAAAGTTTTAAAAACTAGAATATGCAAAAGAGTAGTGAAGTAAAGCAACAACTCGACAGCCTTGTTAATATGATGTCTAATTAAGATACCCAATAATTTTAATGTCCGTTTTTGGCAACAACAAAAAACATCTGAAACTATAAACTGAAAATAAATATCCTTAAAATTTAAAAAGTCACTAATTTTATTCCAATTATTAAGAAACATAAAGCTTGCAAAGTGCCACGTGCCATCATACAGATTTTTTCCTTTCAGAAAAACAGCATTAGACATTTTTGATTAAAATGTATCACTACAAATACCCGTGTCAGATAAGCCTTTCATGCATAAAACCATTTTCTATATGATTTGTTTATAACTGACAAGTGTTGTGTACTGGCTCAGTGACAGTAATAAGACACTTGTGGACTCACATAGCCTCCGTTTCTGTAGCGACCGTCCATCTTGTCTCCAGGAGAGGAGCTGAGAACATACTCCACCATACTAACACCTAGACCACCTCCTTCTGAGCGCGGGGACAGCACTGAACTTGTGTCTCCATTACCATTGTAGCCCTGGCCTGGCCGCCTTTGCACCATAATAGGCTGAGATACTGAATGATCTACAAACGGCGCAGAAAAAGCAATGGCATTGTCATGAGAAAAACTAGATCTAATCAGAACACACATAAAACATGGACAAAGAATTCAGGATATTACTAGAATAGATTAAGTAATATTTTGCTCATCTAGTTGTTTCACCTCTACAGTGAATGTGACACTGAATGTGAAAACCCAGCCAAGTCTTTATTTCTGTAAATGTGCAAAAATTACTGACGCACTGAAAAATTATAATAGAACTTACGGGAAGGACCCCAAGCGTTCTCTCGCCATTCTTCACCCAGCAACATCCCTTTACGTCCATCTTTGGCCAATTCATCTGATTCCCATAATTTCTTTGCAGGAAGTAGCTGTAACAAAGTTCGATATGGCAATCTTGTTTGTGTGTGAAAACACAAGAAAAAACATCCAAAAGCAACGAAAACATTAAACATTATAACACATCTTCACATGAAAACCAGGATTACCATTTAAAGAATAAGACGAGACTCAATCACATACCTCACCCATTCCACGAGACTCCAGAGCCAAAGCTTGAAAATCATAATTCATCTCATCCACACTGCGTACCTACACATACAAAAGGCATTTGTCATGTTTGCTGACTTTTCAATACTTAATTTTACCACGGTACAGCCACTGAACATTGTATGGGCATACCTCTAAAATATTAAACTAGTGCTGCAAGGAACCATTACTTTCATAATCGATTAATCAGGCGATTATTTTTCCGATTAATCGACTAATCGGATAAAAGCCTCAATTTTTACTCAATTCGAATTTTCACTTATTTTAGCTAAATACGGCATTAAATTAGGGTATTGACTTTAGAAGTCTACTTTTAAAATTGCACATAGTTTTTACCAATATAATCTTTTGATTGTGATATTGTAGGCCTTATTTTAAAATGTTTGTGCAGCTTTTAAATAGTAAAATATCTTTAAATGTCACAATATTAATAAAAAAGCATATCAAGGATGTACTCTTGTGAATAAATGTAGCCACAGATTAATAAACTCATTTAAATCTCCAACTTTAGACCTTGATAAGTATTAGTATTATTCGTTATTAACAAAATAAATAAGCCATATGATATGAAAGTGATATAACCTACATTATTGCGTTGTTACAGTAATAAAACCTGGATTTCTCTCTTACTTTAAAGCAGATGCTTAGTTTGTGGTTCATTACTATTTTTATGAAAGCCCAACAATAATTAATGTGCACCTATTTCATTGCTAAAAACGTCAGCAGGAAATGTTACACTCCTTACCATGTTTGAAAGATTCGGTAACAATGCAATGCTAACAGGAGTTAACTTGCAGGCTGCGAGTCTGAAGCGGAAGGAATTATGATAATGTTGATCTTGTCTACATCACCAATCCCAGGAAGTAAACTGTTGCCTACAATCCGTGTGTTTGTTGTAGTCCAAGAAAAGAGATTTACGTTGGAGATGATAACTCGCGTCATTGTTTACTTTGAGGTATGTGTCTTTTTCATATCGTTAACATGTACTAATATACACTTCTGCACCAAAGAAAATGAAAAATCGGGAATCGGATAATTGGTGCTCTTTAAACTAACACAAACTCACTTATATTAAAGGACAAAATTAAACCTTTATTAAGCAGTGTTCTTTTGCGCGTTTGCTTCCGTCATCACTGGTCGGGCGGTGAAAAGCGCCTGATAAATGTACAGCTCGCATTGTATGATGAAAAAGTGCCTGACCTTGAGCAGCATGCTTTCATTGACAACGAATTTCATAATCGATTATTAGCAATTAGTTGTTGCAGCCCTATATAAAAGGCAGAATGCACGATTTCTGTCGGGCCGACTACCAAAACACACTTGTAGCCGATCAGCAGTAAGATGCGTGTCTACTAAACGAAATTGTTGCTGTATTTGTGGGGAGGGTCTATCAAAAGAAGGTCAAGATTCTATTGGGGTAGGGGCGTGTTTGTTTAGGTGATTTCAAATATCAACATTAGCTTTCAGAGATCATGCACCTCGCCTTTAAACACTCAAAAATAAATACAGTATCTTCAGTTACATTTTAGGGTTGATTCATGTTTTGCCCCACGATGGGCAATGCAATCAATTTAAGTATGAATTTCTTGTTTTAAAGTTTACAGAATGACCACAACTGACAAATCAGAATCAAGCATTTCAGAGAATTATGTAATAAGTACAAGGATGAAGAATTTAAGAAGAATCAAGACCAACTTCAGGTTGCAGCATGAATTAAACAAGAGTTCACCCCTAGGTACCTGGTCAACATGGTTTCCATCACCAGTGGGCCAGCGGTGTTTGCTTGTAGCGCAGCCGCCCAGCTGCTCTCCAGGCTGCCTTTGAAAGAAATAGCCCACAGTGGCATCGTCTTGGGAACGGCCACTAAGTGGGGGCTGAGGGGTGCCGGGGTTGGGATTTGCCCCTCGATCCATCCCTGACAGAGGGTGTGCTACAGGCCCTTGCCCAGCACCTCCTACGGTGGCTAAAGAGCCCCCTGCGTGGACTCGAACCCCTCCGGTCTCTGGTGCACCGTTTGTGTGCAGCATCCCGCCTCGCGTCTCCTGCCAGGCCACGTCATTCATACCTAGGATGCTGCATGGAATGCTCATTCCACGAGTAAACCTACAAAGAAATCTCAAGTTTATTCACACAATATGTTTTTAAGTGGCTTCTCCTGAACTGTTCGGTCTATTTTGAATATGCAAAGCGGTGTCTTGCTACCTTGAAATACCGGTACTTGTTCAAAACACGCTCGTTATATAAAAAAAAACCAGACATGATGTAAACACTAACCCACAGACAACAGTAAAGATTATTAACTTTTATACCCAAGTGCCACAAAATTCCAAATATTGACACATACACTTTGCTTTAGATCTACTACAAAAACCTTGAAACATCAGCCTTCAAACAATCTAAAACTCAAACACACAGTATTGGCCTGTTTATGACTCTCATTAGAAGTGTCATGAATATAACCGCTAACGTATACACAAAATACATCAAAGTATCATAAGATCGAGGCAGTATTAAGACTTCTTATAATCTTAACTTATGCACACTACTTTGCATTAACAATGTGGAACTATACTATTAAAACTAAATACACATGTTCATTTAGACGATATATTTATATTTTAATTAACATGCGTGCCAATGTGAATGTCTAGGGTGGACAGTGATAGCACAATGCTAATAGCTAACCCACTGCTGATGGACGGCGGTGAAGTAAGACTTATATTAGATATAAACGAATACATGGTTGCCAACGATGTCATAGTTTTACAACACACTAATAAAACGTATATATGTGTAGCCCCAGCAGTTGTCTTTTTTGATCGATTGTGTCTGTTGTTTGTTAGCATCACAGGGCCCGTGACTCCGCCAGATAGCGCCTCGCTAGCACTAAGCGCAAGTAAGGGTATGTTTTCGTACAAAAACATATTTGTTTATATATTTAAAATCCACCAAACGGATGTAGAAAACAGCTCAACTGGTTTAATAAAACAACTAATCTAAACAAAAATCTAAGACTAAGAGGAAATCTCGCTTTAAAGCGTTTGTCCATGCTAACGTGTTAGCTTAGATCCGCGAGCCGCTTTGTTGATAAAACAACACACAGGCCTCTCGCCTCTAAAAGTTCATTTCACAACCAATGAATGTCTTAAACAGCAACTACAAACAATTACAAACCTCTACGCGCCGACCAAATGTTTATGAACCCAAAAACGAGAGCATTTGGTCAAAATTACAGAATAAAGCCCCAGGTCTCCTGTCTGAGATAGACTCACAACATGGCCCCCCTACACGAGCCCCTAAACAAAAGGGGCAACAATTGACGCTCTCTCGCCGATATATCAATCACATCTGCTTCAAGATACTCACGCGCTGTGTGTGATGATGTTCAAGGCCGATGCTCCGAGGTTGTGAAGGACGCAATGCTGTGTATAAGTTTAGTTTCCGTGGAGATGTGGTGTGTGTGTGTGTTTTAATGATTAGGTGTTGGAGGCGCTTGTGCAGGAGTTTGGGAGGATTGGTGCCCTCCTCCCCTGTGCACACACACTCGCTCACAGGGCGCATACAACATCAGACCTGCGCACTGACATGTCAGTAGATCACACTTACAATCAATGATCCTCATGCAAAACACAATGATTTGAATGCATTTAATGGTGTTTGATAGAATGGTACAGGTTTGGCAAGTTTATCAGCATGATAAAGTGATCATGTCTGTTCAGATGACTTTAAAGTGCCAAGGTCCACAACAATATTTAAAAGCCCCAACACAATTTCTACCAAATAGCCTAAACAAATGCTATGCTTGTCATATAACTAGACAGATGTATATTTTTACAAACATACAAACACTTAGAAATATCTTGATTTCTGGTTGTTTTAACTTACTTTAATTCTTGTTTAGTCTTATTTGAAATCATCTTGGGGGGACCTTAGTTGAGAATCACTGTGTCTAAAGTAAATAATTTTTTTTGATAACATAGCCTACTTCTACTTGTATTATTTTACAGTTTTAATGCCTTTAGTATTCTTTTAAATTAACAATAAAAATTTATTAGGCGTTTCTTCAAACACACTCTTAGTTTTGGGTTGTCCAGAATACACACATCCCTGTGTTATTATTGGACACATTTTGTGTTACTTTTAACACAACTCGTGTTTTATTTTAACACAACAAGACACACAATATGTTAAAATGACACATCATGTGTTAGCATAACACAAAAAATGTGTAAAAAATGAACACATCCTTTCCAGAGTATGGTTTACCAAAATTCCCTTTCCCCTTGTCTCTGACATTGAAATAAAGATCATCCAAAAGTTCACATTTCCCAGAGTGCTTTGTGTTGATAACTCCTCCTCAACATCTGACTAATCTGTTTGAAATAAGGAGGAAAATGTCCCAACAGCATTTGACTCATGTTAGTTGTGAGCTCAGAGCGCACTTCGCGCTGATTGGACAGCTATAATAAGAACTCACATAACGTTTATAAAGTCACTGCGCGCTACTGGTCAAGTACAGTCTAAGGCTATTCCGCTATTTAGAGTTTGCGCAACTCTTCACTAATGGCGAGTATTCGTAAAAAGCTGGTGGTGGTTGGCGACGGAGCGTGTGGCAAAACCTGTCTGTTAATCGTTTTCAGTAAAGACGAATTTCCAGAGGTTTACGTGCCCACTGTGTTTGAAAACTACGTGGCGGACATCGAAGTGGACACCAAACGAGTTCAGCTTGCTTTATGGGACACGGCGGGACAAGAGGACTACGACCGCCTACGGCCCTTATCGTACCCCGACACTGATGTTATTCTCATGTGCTTCTCGGTGGACAGCCCGGACTCTTTGCAAAACATTCCGGAGAAGTGGGTACCGGAAGCGAAACACTTCTGTCCTAACGTGCCAATAATTTTGGTGGCGAATAAGAAAGATTTGCGGAACGATGAGACTTTGAGAAGCGAGCTGTCGAGAATGAAACAAGAGCCCGTAAAGGCGGAAGACGGACGCGCAATGGCTGCGCGCATCGGAGCGCACGAATACATTGAGTGCTCTGCCAAAACTAAAGAAGGGGTGCGGGAAGTTTTTGAGACCGCTACTCGAGCTGCCTTACAGAAGAGATTCAAACCGGCTCCTGGATGTTTGAACTGTTGTCGATTGATGTGAATGGCATGTATTGAATTAATTGCATGTAAAAGTCGCAAACAGATGATCGTGTCATGGACGCGCATTGAAAGGTTCGGGGCTGTAGTCTGAATCTTTACTATGTGGTAATAGACTGCACATTCTCACGATTGCTTTTGTGGGTGTGTTTATAGCTGAGAAAATGACTTTTGAATCAAAGAACTCACTTCGCTGTTGTTTCAAATGAGGTCAACGTTTCAAAGCTATCCAAAGGCATTTGGGCCATGAAAAGATTCAGACTGAACACTATAGCTTGGCTGAAAGGTTGTCATTTTATGTGAATGAATGATAATTTTGGCACAATGGATAAGGCACTGCCATTTAAGCTGTTCCAATATAGGCCTACATTGTTTTAAGTACTGTACAGCATTAGGCTAAAATCTTCAAATAAGATTGTATACCTGGCACAATATGAATATTAAACACTAATGACTTCTGGTTAACACAATGTTTCTTAATATATGTTTAATACTGAGTTCAGATTTTACTTATCACTAGTCAAAAACTTATAACACAGATGAGAAATTTCATTAGGATCTTTTTAAGATTGCTTAGTTGGATTTGGAATGAGCTGCATGGGAAGGACTTCAGAGGAAAAAGTCATTGTTTCTGAAATAGGAAGGATTTGTGCTGTATTGATGCAGGTCCTTTATCTGCTGTATATGAAAACTAAACTTTATTTAGGATGTGAACAGCTGAGTTTGTAGTTAAACACAACCTTGTCTTTGTTAACTGTAAATATTGTGTTGAAATGTTGTTTCCGGTCATGCCATTGGGATTTGAAATCACACAGACTGGTAAAATGTTTCAGACCATCCCTATATTGTCATGCTAGGCAGCAAACAGTTGGTTTAGTATTAAGGACATTTTTGCAATTAAGGAAATCATTTTGTTTCATTTCTGTTACATTTGCTGCTCTAAGGTATTTACATGCAATATAAGTGAATGTAAAAACAAATGGTTTTGTTTATGAAAGAAATTGTTTTGTTCATGAAAGACACATTTTTTCCAGACAGGGCTTATCCTAGTCCCAGACTAAAATGCATGTTTGATCTACCTTAATTAAAAAAACATCTTGCACTAACATATTTTAACATATATCACTACCATTGTTTTGCAAATGTCCTAATATAACTAAAGCCTAGTCCTGGATTAATCTAAACCCTTTTCGGGAAACCGCACTACTAAATGAGAACCATATGTGATTCATCTTTAGCACTTTACGGGGCGGTTTCCCAGACAGGGATTAGACTAGTCCTAAACTAAAATAAATTTAAGAGCTGTCCAAACTGACCGCAACTCTTAAAATACATCAGTGACCTTTGTTTTGCCTCAAAATGCACACAAGTAATGCTTTTAGTAAGGCTTGTTTGTTACATTTCCTAATATAACTAAGGCCTATAGTCCTGGCTTAAGCTAATCTCTGTCCGGAAAACCATTCCTATAACTTCTACTACATCTTAAGTACAATAGTCACTGATTTAGAACAAAAAAGTGGGACACCTCCCACCCCCCAGCATTTTGTAAACTAATTTGTACTGTATTTTAAATGGGCATTAAATAGTGTAAATGAAAGGAGTTGTATCATTCCCTGAGGGTATTTAGCATTTAGTACAATCTATTTATGTATTTGGCACATTCGTTATGTGGAGCCTTTTATTAAACTTACAGTATATGATTTTACTTCCTGTCAGTATGTCATAAATGTACAAATAAAGGTACTTGAAAGGTTCTTTGTCATTGTATGGTTCCTGAAAAACATTTAACATCTAGAGAACCTTTCTGAAGGTTCATTGTGGTGGATACAGGTTCTACAAACTAAGGAAAGAAATAAACGGTTCCTTTCAGAATCTTGAGCACATTAAACAAATCTGATAATAGCTTATTAAATAAAAATTACTTACAATATACACTCTAAAAAAATAGTGCTGAATAGCACTAAAAGCTCGTAATTATAGGGGAACCATTTTTAGTGCCAAATAGCACCAACATAAAGCACCTATGAAGAACCATCCAGGGGTCATAGCACCACTATAGCACCAGATATGGTTCTATATAGCACATAATGGTTCTACACAGGAACCACTTTTAGTGCTATTTAGAGGGTATCGAGCCTAAAAAAAAGACTTAAAGGTGCAGTGTGCACATTTTAGCGGCATCTAGTGGTGAGGTTGCGAACTGCAACCAAAGTCTTTTGAAACACATAGAGAAACTACGGTAGCTGCCACCGGACAAACATGTCATTGCCAGAGACAACTAAGTAAAAAAAAATTGCCCGTTAAGGGCTTCTGTAGAAAAATGGCAGCACAAAATGGCGACTTCCATGTAAGTGAATGTAGGGAATGTCCGTATATGTAGGTAAAAAGGTCTTGTTCTAAGGTAATTAACATATAACATTTCATTATGAAAGGTCTTTATACACCCCTGATAATATTTAAATGTATTCATTTAGCTGACGCTTTTATCCAAAGTGACTTACAATTGGTATATTTGTCAGAGGTCCCACGCTCAGGGACAGTGTCACAGTGGATTCAAACCCGGGTCTCTCACACCAAAGGCGTGTGTCTTATTGGAGGTGCAAAAGGATTTTAAGAAAATGAAACAAAAGCAAAATTGTAAACTTTTTACCATAAATGATTTTGGTTTTATATCTATTTTTTATATTTATTTTTTAATGTTCATCATGAGTCTGTATTTTTGTTTTATACATTTTTTCTCACCTTTAGCTTGTTTTCTGTGGGTATAATTCACTATTCTTTGTTAAAGTGTTATTGAACAGAACATATTGTGTGAATCGATATAAAAATACATTTTAATGGATACATACCCCGGTTTCACAGACAAGGCTTAAGGCTAGTCCTAGACTAAAACACATGTTTGAGCTGTCTCAACTGAAAATAACTAGCAGATCTTAAAATATGACAGTGCCATTGATTTGTTTCAATTTACACACCAGTACAGTCTTTTTCTAAGGCATGTTTATAAAAGATGGGTAAATTAAATCTTAAAGGGGCCATGGCTTTTTTAAGATGTCAAATAAATCTTTGGTGTCTCCAGAGCACATATGTGAAGTTTTAGCTCAAAATACCATATAAATAATTAATTATAAAATGTAAAAATTGCCACTTTGTAGGTGTGTGAAAAATGTGCCGTTTTGGGTGTGTCCTTTAAAATGCAAATGAGCTGATTAAATTCAAACACTGATCACAATGATGGTGGTTTGTTGCAATTAAAACTCAATTGTGCTTTTCTCTGCACTAAATGGAAGTGCTGTGATTTGATGACATCATAAGGAGAGCCAAATGTAAATCACTATCATATTGATCATACTTTGTGGGTGCTGTGCTTTCCATCATGATATTTGAAAACCATTATTATTATAGTAGTGATTATGTCATATAACACTATGTATTTATATTCACAGCCCCCCCCCCCTTTAAAAAAAGAGGCCAGACCTTAAATCCTAATTATTTATGGTAATTAATTATAATAATCAGTTGTCATCTTAGTAGAGACACTGTTAACTGCTTCACTGTCTTTGACTTAAAAGTTTTATGAATGAAGATTCATATGATTAATTATTTTATATATTGAGTATTGCCATAAACAAATACATTCCAAGGACGTGAACAGTTCTGACTTGAATTACTCAACGTAACTGACACAACGTAATATAGGTACATTTTGGGTGTAACCTCAAGGAGGAATCTCCCCTTCTGAGGGGAAATTACATCAGGGATCTTCCACCTTTGTCATAACAAAGACCTCTAAAGAGTTTATGCAGGAACACTCTTTTACATATAATAAAAACATGCCTGGCCTGAAATATCATTTGCAATAAGTATGATATGATGTTTGCATACATGTATAATGAACAATCCTTAATTTGGTTGTTGAATAAAATTGAGAGGACATTACAATTACTTCAATTAGTTATGTATACTTGATATATTTAATCTAGCTTTAGACTAAACTGAACAAAACCAAACCAGTTTTTAAAACCTAAATGTCTCACTTTGAGGCTTTATAAACTTACATTTATAAAAGGAAACATTATAACATGATGCACTAAACTGTAAACTGCTGTAATGTGGGTTCCCATGACCGGTGTTGAGAATCACTTTATGGACCAAAATGTATATTAATAATGTTTATTTTTAGAATGTATTGTATAGATACCATAATAAAAATATATTGTATAATTGTATTTAAACATTGTATTTAAACATCAATAAGATTGAATATTGACTGTTTAATGATCAAACCTTGCAGTAAATTGCGTCAGTATACAGTTACCAATAGTCCACGTTTCACCCCTGGTTTCAGCACTACTTCAAAGTTTTTGTGTTTGTAGTTTCAACAGTGGAACAAACAGTGAGTCAGCAGCCTCATAGCTCAGTTTATTCCCAAAGAGATGACATGGGAGGAGCCCTGTTGGCAATGACATCATCTATGTCTGTGAGCTATATTTAGATCTAAAGTTGGACTGGAGCATGTGGTGGGCTTCTAGCTGAGTGACTTTACTTGAAAAGTTACCACAGAATGTAGACATTTACATTATAAACAGTAGTGCTATTATTTCAAATGTTACATTTGTTTACTTATGTTTCTTCTTGGGATGCTGAAATGTCAATTTTCAGATAAAAATAAATGCATCTTGATGAGACCATAAATCTGTATTGGTTCATTTGAAATAGCTGCTCTGAGACTGATCACTGATCAGTGATATTTGATTACAAATGAGAAGATTTTAAATGTCTTTATTTGTTATAGTGACACCTAGCGGGTGGGTGGTTTAGTACAGCGTTTAGTCATTTTTCTATGACGTAGGC
This sequence comes from Misgurnus anguillicaudatus, assembly GCF_027580225.2. Classification (NCBI taxonomy): domain Eukaryota; kingdom Metazoa; phylum Chordata; class Actinopteri; order Cypriniformes; family Cobitidae; genus Misgurnus; species Misgurnus anguillicaudatus. The sequence goes on along the minus strand of NC_073354.2, from coordinate 3,096,182 downwards.
CTACATAAGAAATGGGAATTTTCTATATGTTTTTTTTTTTATAATCATGAGTGTTGTGCATGGGTTAATGCAAAAGGGAAGACGACCTATTATATTAAATACAAAACATTTTCTGCAGTACAAATGTTTTTATTGGTACTTTACTGTCATTGCTTTTAAATACAGTAAGACAGATTGTAACATTCATATATTTGCTTTAACACTATTCTAAATTAGTCATTTACAAAATAAAAAGAGGGAACAAAAGCAGCTTATAGGCACATTGTTTATGCATAACACTTTATTGATAATTTCTTTCTGAAAATAGTTTAGCTAAGGAGCGTCTTAATACAAGGATTAGAAATTCCATACTGATGGAAGAGGAATGTCAATGTCCATCTCTGTGTCATCCACTTTCACATAGAATTTACCATTCTCCACGACATTATTAAGGGTCTCGGTTATTTGGTTCAGAAAGACACGCAGACGTGCCACGGTAGATTCAATCCATGCATTGACATCTGCAATCAGTTGTTCATTGGTCATCTCTTCAAAGATGTTCTGGGCCTTAGCTTTGATACTTCTGTAGAACTCTACAATGATTCTTCTGAATGTCTCAATCTGCTTACTAATCTCTCTTACAATGTCGGAGTTGACAGCATCTCTGTAAACAGTGCTTATCCAGGCAGTGAGCTTGTCAAGATCTTGAATTTTGATCGTTTTAAGGAGCTCCTCTGCTTTCACCACAGTGAATTTCAGGATTTCGGACACTTTCTGGACAATGGACTCAAACCGAACATCTCCTAACTTCTTCACAATGATGATCATCTGGCTTTGGATCTTCTGGAAAACTACATGGAGGTCGTCCAGCATTTCGCTTCCACGGAGAACGTAGGTGGATCCTGGAATGGTGATTTCTACTTCTCTGATACGCTCAGCGAGAACCTCAACATATTTACTGAAGACCTCTGGTAACTTTGTGATGGCTTCCTCGGTGACATCAGCGACAAAGACAGTGATTTTATTGTAGATATCAAGTCCAGTGAGTTTCTCAGTGTATCCGGGAAGTTCGAACTGGGTGTCTCTCATAAATGAGATGGATGCTTCCAACAGGGCCTGGATTTTTTTCTGGTACACTCTTAGCATGATCACAATGTTGTCAGAAATCTTACTGCTGATTCCTGCAAGATCAACAGCGTTGATCTTTTCAGCCGCTCTCTTGTACATGAGTTTAGCTTGATCCTTAACTTGATTAATGGTGATATCTAGCTTCTCATACTTCTTGCTCATCTCTATGTAAACTGCATTGATATAAATTGTCACTGTGTCTTTAAGACCTTTTAGGGAAGCAGCTCTCTCTTTTAGCCACATAAAAATCTTAGCAGGGATTTCCTTGTTCCACTGTGTCTGAATGCTCAGCCGGTTTGAGTCCATGATGGCAACGTTGACCTTCAGAATGTCAACATTATCTTCAGACTGTAATTAAAAAGAAAGTATGGTCATGTCAACAGCTAATTTAAAGCATTACATTAAAAGTTTAGTATGGTATGTTCTTAAAGGGATAGTTCACCCCAAAATGAAGTCACCCTTAAATTTGTGTTCAGGAGAACAGGTATGGAACAACGTGAGGGTGAATGAATGATAACAAAATTAATTTTGGGGTGAACTATTTCTTTAACAAATGATAAATACTTACGTCATATGCCCCAAAAAGTCTTCCTGTATGTTGGGATGAGCCCTTGCATTGCAGCTGAAGACCAAGGAGTCCAGCAGATGGAGAAGATACAGAGACAGTAAGACCATCTTCAGCATTTCTAGTTAGTTTGTGGTAGATCATAAAATTCCCAGTGGGAAAATATTTATGCTCCACATTCAAATTGCTCAACAGTTTCATCCCTGAATTTCTGTTCAGTGTGGACTTGCCACTTGTCTTGCCATTTAAAACATCAAACTCTGAGGTTAAACGAGACTCAAACTGAGCAACAATTTCCTCCTGATTCAGGATCTCAGCCTTGGTATTCGTGGTGATCATAGCAGTTTTAACAGAGAACTCATAGGTCAGGTCTCCCATGACAGGAATCATGACTTGTTTCTGAATATCGGGAAGAGTGATCTTTGCTAAATATGGACATTGGTGTATTTGAGATGTTGGTATTAGTATTTTGATTTTGCTAATGATGGCATTCAGAATTGGCTCCATGTTGAACATCACATAGTTCTTTAAATAGTTAAACTTCACATCCATATCAAAGGTTTGCTGAGGTGTGATCAAGATTCTTTTAAGGCCTGTGTCCTCCCAGAAAGAAAATCCCTCTACGTATGGTGTTTCCTTGTTAATAAATGGGACAGTCATTTTAGGAATATTAATCGGTAAGGTCAGAACATTAAGATCAGCCTCGCCGTTAACCGATGCAGAAACCTGAATCTCATTCTCACCATTAGCCATAGCGATGTAATGGGAGTACTTGTACTGATTGAACCTAGCAAGACCGGTCCAGCTTGCCTGTTGCACAGCGGGACTCAGAGTTAAAGACATGTCATTCTGCAGATCAACTTTACCGGACAATGTAAAGGGAAGCATCAGCTTTGTGTTCTCCTTGTTCTTGGTGTCAAAGACAATTTCATAAGGCATAGCCTTGAAGGTGACCGAGTTGGAAATGGTTCCTTCAACTTTGCCAGTTAGTTCAGCACTGTGGGATCCACTGAGCTCCATCATGAGATTCTTAATATTCAACTGCCCTTTAACTGCAGCAATGCTCTTCTTGATGAAGGGAGTATCTGTCTCTACATGTACATTAAACTTGATCTCAGTCAAACCAACCGTCTCAGCATCCACTTTCTGCTTCATCTTAATAAGACTGCTGTCTATATCGCTGGTAAAGGTCAATTTCAGGGATTCTAGACTGAGCAAAATCTCCAAGTCACTGTTGTGTGTTCCTTCATTAGACAAATCATGAATAGAGTACTTTCCTTTCCCATCAGTTCCAACTGTGAAGGTAATGATTCCAGATTCCAGTTGAGCAACAGCTTTCTGGGTTATTTTGGCTTGGCTGAAGATGTTGGCCACTGGCATGTTCACACTGTGACTGTAAGAGGTCTCCAAAGTGCCTGATAATCCCTTCTCTGTGCTCAAGTATGCATCGCTCACAAAGTCAGCAGTGTATGGTTCTGTGGTTGCCTTAGCAGTGGTCTTGGAAGATGCTTGGGCTAAAGCGCTATTAATAGACAAGAATCCCTGGTGATCAACTGAAAAGGCCATGTGATTGGCTTTAACTGTTTCAGTCAGGGACACATCATTCATTTCCGGGATTTTTAGATGAGCAGTGGCATCAAAGGTGTAGGCCAAGAGATCAACAGTTGTCTGGAACTGGGAATTCAGCACTGCAGTGAACTTATCGGAGTCATCCGTTGAGTTCCTGAGTTCAGCAGTGGTCATCAAAGTGTGCTCAGAGGCTTTAATCGCAAATTCACCGGACAACGTTCCAAAGCATGGAACCCTGCTTAGGTCAGTGACCCTCTGTCTTACTTCATCAGCTAAGGTGTCATAATCAATTAAATCACTGGCTTTGGTGTATAGTTCATTTGTCAACTCACACACCTGTGCACAGTATGAATCAAACTGTGGTTTTATGTCAAAAGAGTTTAGATAACTTACAGCTGATTGCATGGTCTCCCTTAGTTTATATTGCTTCATGAGTTCCACAGCATCATCAATCTTTTCCTCAACAATTCTCTCAATTTTATAACTTCTCAAAAACACATCAATTCTGTAGAAGATTTCTTTGATCTTGCTGATAATGCCAGTTCTTTGCTCGAAATTATATAAAAAATTCTGGATGGGTTCCAAGTTTATATCTATTTCCGATACTACTTCTGTCATGTATGTGGAAACAAACCTTATACCATCATAAAGCTTGCTAGCATCAACATTTTTAATTGCCTCCAAAAGTTTACTTATTTTGCTCTGGAGAGTGTCTGTAATATCATATTTGTTGTTAATGTCATTCATCATGTCAATGCTACGCTCTTTCATGTTAAGCACTGCAATTTTGACCTCTTCAGTAAGAACGGGGAGCTTGTCAGTAAAGGGCAGGGTAATAAAATGACTGTCACTGTTCTTCTTATATTTCAGAGTACCGGAGATGGAAAATTCCTGATTTTCGTTGCTGTCTTTATTCAGGAGGTTGGTGGACACAGTGTCTAGCAATACGATACCAATGTTCTCTGGAGTGTTGAAGATTTCCAAAGTATAGTCAAAAGCATGCTCATTCAGTTTAGACTCCATCTTACTGTTCAACTTTTGCTGGTGAGGAGTGACATCACTTGTTATTTCATTCTGGAAGTTAGTTGTAATGGTGTTTCTATTACTTAGCTGGTGGGAGGTTGAGGCCTTGTATTCATAATTGTGTGAGAAAGACAAAGGCTCGGCACGTAGTAGCAGAATGTTCTTCACATGACCACTGTGTTTTCCATACAGGTTGAGCTCTCCATCAGCATTGAAGGAGCAGTCAACAACCAATCTAAAAGGTTCTGCTTTGGTGAGGATGTTGCTGTCCAGTTGGAGAGAGGGAGAGTTGAAGCGCATCTCATTGGTGAACTTTGATGAATATCCAACAACCTCAATCTCAGAGCTCTGACTCATTTGAGTGCCCAGAAGTCTTCCATTGCTGCTGCACTTTGCCGAAGCTGTCTGGTCGGCATAAATAATTTCATATTTGTGTTTCAGTTCCTCTTGACCAAAGGTTCCCTTCAGAGTTCCAGTAAGTTCCATCTTGTAAAGCTCTGCCTTCATCTGGGCATCATTGATTAAGTTGACACCAATAACCTTAAGATCATTTTTGACATTCAAGGATGCTGTAAAGTCACGAATGTCCACTGCAATGTTGTGCTTGTAGAAGTTGTTCTCATTCAGGAAGTTGTCCGATTCAGAGCGGATGTTCAAAGATTCAAGGGTAAGTTCCAGGGAGTCTGTGTTTTCTATTTTCATCTCCTGAAGTGATGCCATTAAGTTGTTGGAGAGGTTCAATCCTTCTTCATTCAACTTGAAAGTAATCCTGTTTCTAGTGTTGGCATTGAAGATATCACCCTTATACATGCTGTTAAAATATACCTCAGAACTTGCAAGTCTTCCTTCAACTTTCAACTCAACGCTGTTATCTTGGACTGCTCCCTTTGTGGACACAGAAATGGTTGCACCAGAAGTTGCAATGCCACCTTGAAAAATGTTTTCAAAGGTCACAGAGCTGACCTGAGCATTGGTGGTACAGCTAGAGGACAGGCCATCCTTGGTGAAAGACAGGGTGCCCTTGTGGGAGGCACGGTTGGCAGCAAAGTTGATGTTGGAATCAGTATTGAGTTCCAATCCCTGAGTGTTAAAGGATCCAGCAAGCAAGGAGACAGCACGATTTGTGTTGTCATCAGCCTGGGACTCAATCTTGAGAGTGACCTCCTTCAAGGTTGCAGAGAATTCTACCTGGTTGCGAAGTGTGCGCTTAACGGCGGTTCGCTGGGCTGGGTTGTTGTCGATGTTAGTGTTTGACTCAAATGAAATTTTTCCATTTGCTGCTGAAGCTTTTACTTTGTTTCGAATTTTGAAAATGGAAGAACTCAACCTGAAAGAAGATTCGGCTCTTGCCTCTCTGCTCTCGAGTTGTAGTACGTAACTTTGTGAAGCAACTGTGCTAGCAGACAGTGGGCCTAATTTCAGTGATCCATCTAGATTTCCATCTCCTGTGATTTCAGAGGAGATAGAGCACTGGGCTGTGTACTCGAGGGACATCTTCATACCCAGAGGGCTGGAAGCTTTGATCTTGTAATTTCCTGTTGTCTTTACTAGGTCTGTAGTCGTGGATGTTTCCAACAGGCTGAATTGCGCATTTATGAGCTTATGCTTTAGGGAAGAATCGATTTCGAACTTCACAGTGTCGCTTGATATTTCACCAATTTGAGCAGTTCCTGCATGTAACAGATACGGTCATTATGTTCTTTTAGTACTGACTGAATAAATATTGATTATCAATCATACAAATTAAAATCTAATACAGCATGTAGGCATAGGCTTACCATTTACAGCGAAGGCAAGAAGCTCCATTGGGGAGTTGGCGACCACTTTGTAGCTTGCAATGTAGGTGAGGTCATTTTCAGTCTTGTTGCCACCAGAGAAAACTGCCTCCATGTCGTAGAGGTTGGTGCTCACTTTTGTCGATATTTCTACCATTCCGAGGAGTGGCATTGAGAGTTCATAACTCGATGGGATAGAGAAGGAAGGTAGATTGAACTGCTTAGAGGGCAGCATTAGACCAAACTGTGGCATAACCAAGTCAGGGGTGGCCATGGTTGGAGGGATTCTCAGGTCCTCAGATGTCTTTCCACCAAAAGGCAAGGGAATGCTGACTGTTACATGATCTTTGTTGAACTTGTATTTGAATGTGCTCTCACTAAAAATAAAAAAAAATTAACTGTCATTTTCTACTTGTAGTTTTTAATGTATGATGTAGAAACTAAATATAAAAATGAAGGTGGTTAGCAGTAATCTTACGTGTTCATGTACACCCTCTCAGGCATAGATGGAAGAGTCAGTTCTGGAATTTTTTCTCTTAGATTCTGAAGGTATGGCATGTCGGTGGAAATCTTGTCTACCCAAATGAGGTAAGCCTGTAATAGGATTGAACATACTGGAATAAACATTCTTCCACAAATTTATGAAAAACAAAATTGTTTTAATTTTTGTTGGGTTTTATAATCAGTTTAAACTATATAATATAGACAAACTCATACCTCCCAGAGTTTTGCATAAATGTGACGCAGCTTCATGTCAGTCTTGACAACTTTATGGTCCATGATTTTTTCAAAGGCTTGTTGTAGGTGGCTCTGAAGACGTTCTGTGTTAAGCTGCTTCTGGATCTCTGAGTCCATGTCAGACTTTAGCTGAACTTTCATCTCATCGTCAGCTGTTATGACAACAAATGTCAGGTTTTTTTCATCACTTTATTGCGATTTTTCTTATGATCAATACTATTTCAACCCAGGCTCACTTACCATACATACCTCTACACACATTTCTACATTTCTGTACATATAGTTGCATCTTTCGATGGGATGTCCAAAAGATGCATTTGGTTTCAAAAGTTACAAAGCACACACACACATAAATTAAAACCTGCTTATCTTTGTTTAGTAGATTTGTGCCATTTGGTATTTATTTATTGTCTTAAGCATGCAAATGCGTAGCATGCCTAAGTGACATACGCTGTCCTTCCAGTTAAATTTTAATAAAACACAGCCATCTAAAATCTAATGTATTTTGATCAATCATTACTATCCCTTTTATAAGTCGCCACTATGTTCCTGTAAACAACAAGTTCTTAACATACCTCAGCTGAACACAATCAATCCTGAGAGTAACAACATCAGACATTTATCCGCCATAGTCACAAAACCATGAACTGAAGAATATACTTCAATAATATTCAGTATTGTCTTCTTTGTAACCTTGAATGAACCCGCATCAAAATGGAGAAAATACAAGCCCCTTCAGTGCCTATAGTGAACACTCCAACCGAAACACGCAGCGATATGAACCTACTTCATTATGCGGAAATGTAGGCAGAGGTATGTAAGATGTATGAGCCTGTGTAGCTATATTTGCATTCAAAATCATGCAAAAACTGCGAAAGGAGATAAAATACCATATTGGAAAATTATCTTCTGCACAGAGTTGGTCTCTGGGAGCTTGATGTTACTCTGAAGTTCCACATTTAAACCTTCAACATTTGTCATGGTGGCAGACAAGGTGGCATCAGTATCGAGTGAGGGTACAATCAACTGGGCTTCCAGCAAACCGTCTTCCATGCCTTCAAGTCTGTTATTAGCAGAAACAAAAACTTACATATCACACATTTCATAATTTGTCAAGCCTGGTACAGTTATTACATTCAGAATGAATTAATAAATGTTGTGTCAGAGATTCATGCAATGATCAAGTAGCATCATAACATTAAAATGTGATGTGTGCTTACTTGGCACGACCGATGAGAGAAAGCTGGGGAATATTTTTGTTGGTGACTTCAAAGATGACCTTCTTTTCATTAGAAGAGCTTTCAGCAAAACCAACATTAATTCCGGCCTCAACATCGTAGTCAGGGATTTCAATGCTGGTGGTTAACATATTCTTGTTGCGGTTGTACTTGACAGTGGCAGTTGCCTCAGTGGGATCAGCACCTTTATAATGAGAAAACAGAAAACATTTTAAAACTTAAGGAACTCTATGTGCCCCGCTGTGGCATAGCTGTAATTTGAAATTTTGTAGCATCGTGAGTTAAAATGATGTTAAATATACATGCCTTCTGTGCTCAGAATCATTTTCAGCGAATCAACCTTGTTGCCACCTTCCTTGTTCAAGACCTCATAGGCAAAGGTTGCTGTGTACTCAGTGACTGCACCGGTGGGCTGGATTTCCACAGCAAAACTGTGAGCAGGCAACGGTGTTAGTATAACGTATGATGCATTGCAAAATGTTGAAAATACATGGAAGACTTTTACCTGGACTCTCCATTGAATGGAAAGTATGGAGAATCTGGTCTGGCTTCTGAGAAAGATAAACTACTGCAGTACTTGATGCCAGAAATTAGAGGACTGCAATTCACTATGGCGGATCTGTCGCCTGTTTCAGGCACATGTCTGACCAGGGAGTTGGAAACCATCACTAGCTTGTTGCTGTTTAAAAAAAATACAAGAGGTTTTCCATTAAATTTTTGATCTGTCTGTACATTTACTTTAGGTTTTGAAATAAAGATGAAATTAGGTTTAAGATAACAGATTTCGCAAATCTACCTGGCTCTGAAGAGTTGAGTAGTACCCTTGGGTGCAGGGATAGACAACTTTATTTGACCATTGCCCATGGTGATCTTGGCATTAAGAGAGCTCTCATGGAACATGGTAGTGTGCATTTCCACAGCAGAGACAACAAACTTGGGAATGTGGATTCCCATATGGGTGACAAATTCTACTCCCATTGAAGGTGAGAAAGACAGTTCATGCTGTGAAAAAACAATCAGTGAGTACTACTTGTGCAAAGGTTGAACACAAGATGATGTAACAGACATATACACCATTTATCAACTGATCGAATTGTAATCAGCTACTTTATTTAATACCTTGCCAGGTTTCATCTGCAGACCACCCTTTACTCCAGGTGCAAAGGTTCCAGACATTGCGAACTTCAGTGGGAAACCAGAAGAGGTTGGCAGGGAGAACTCATTATCCATAAAGATGTAGTGAGCAAAGATGTTCTGATCTCCAGACATCAGGGCCTTTGTAATCTGAATTGAAGGAGAAGCAGTATACTATACTATACTATACTTAGGATATCACTTGCCATGTTTTTGGATATGAAGGTGTTTCATATACAAGATCAAGTAAAGATATGTATGTGAAAATGTATGAACATACCAAAGCAGGTGAGTACTTGAGGGCCTGAATGTATGTGACCATCCTGTCTACAATAGCCGACAGGTCACTTGTGCCCTTGATGTATCCCAGCTCATTTCCCATGATCCTCAAGTAGGCAATGGCCTCTGGTGAGTCCTGGTTGTACAGGTCTTTAACAAGCTTGTTGAAGTTGCGCACCATTTCCCTTACAATGTTTTCAGGAACCTGTCAAAGAGAATTATAACAGTACTTAAGAAATTGCCATCCTTTGATACTGTACTTGCACCAAATATCAGTAATACAGTATCAGTCATTATAGTTGGAGTAAGTAATAGTTTGTGTTACCTGTCTCTTAGTTTTTTCCGTTCTCAGAGGCTCAACCCACTCCTGCAGAATCTCATTGATTTTATTTGGCATCTTGTCCCCAGCATAGTACATGGCCTTGGAAATTGTGTCAGGGAAGAAACCGTTGCTTCCAAAGATAGTCTCAACAGTTGGCTCAAATCCTTTACCCTCCATGCCAAACTGAAATAAAAATAAGTACAAATAAATAAACTGAATAACAACAATTGGGATCTTGAATTCTTTACTACTACTAAAGTAGTTTCCCACCTCAATGAAGTCAAGGCTGAAACCAAAGGCCTTTAGGGTTGTCTCCAACATAACTTCCCTGGGGAGTTGGCTGCTGGGATCAAAGATCATGCTGCCCTGCGTGCTGGAGCCCAAAGCCTCCTTTCCTGGCATAAATGCGTCCATCTTGTAGTTACGAGAAAGCTGAGTGTAGTTAGAATGGGTAAGCACTTCATTCTCCTGCATGACCTCGATTATTTTCTTGCCCAACCTGGAAAGAGAAAAATTATAGTGTTGAGGAAAGGATAATGAGTATTCTGAAGAACAACCGACAAATAAGCAAAATACATACTCTTGAATTTCAGGGTCTTTAGAGTGAACAATGTTGTAGACATGGGAAGCCACAAAGGATTTGACTTGCACGTTCGGATCCTGGGTAAGGATCTTTTTCACAACTTCTATGTCGCTTGCTTCAGGCTTTTTCATCAAAATGAGATATGCGGCCAGTCTTTTCTGAACAGCACCTTTGCCATAAAGGGCAACTCTCTGGATGTTGGAACGGATCTGAAGAAAAAGACAGCAAAGATTTTGGAGTTTTGGTATTCTTATTGAAATATTTCCATAGAAACTAAGACTAAATGTGCCATATCTGCCATAGAACACAATTGGTTGTTTTTTATGTAAATTCATAATATCAAGTGACACTTACATCAGAAGTCACAGACATGCGTCTGAAAGCCTGGATAGCAGCGAGCTGGACAGACAGAGTGGTGGTAGGCTGTCTCATGCACTTGAGCAGCATGTTTTTAATGTTTGGATCAGCTGCTTCCATAGCCTCGCCCATGTTTCCAACAACCTAATTAAGGGAGATTGAAATAAGAGATTATTTTTCGGAATGTATGAATTGGGAAAAGGTTCGAGAGGGAAGATGCTCAAGAATACACACCCTTAGGGTCAGGTAGGTCAGTTCCTTCTCTCCAGCACAGTCAGCACCAAGGATGGAGGTGATAAAGTTGTATACCTCAAGAATCTCAGGGGTGACCTTACCCTCAGCTTCGAAGTGCCTAAAAAATTTATATACCACACACATGTACATATATTTAGGATTTGTAAAGCAAAATATGAGGCAAACCCTTTAGACAAGACCAGCATAGCTAGGTAGCAGGTTTGGATGCTGGTGTGCTTGCTTCCTAACTAGCTTAAATAAAAAGACTACTTGCTTGGTCAACTAGAAAAACCATATAGATCAACCATCTTGAATTTTATTTGGTTTATTTGTGAGTGCTTCTCACTAGGTTTCTAGGAAGAATGTGCTCACCTTCTTACGACATTGCTGAGAGCATACATGATTGGTTTGCTCTTCTTGGTCTGGGCAATCTCAAGTATGTCTTTCACCAGGAGGCCAGTTGGGCTGTGCATCATTCCCAGAGCATAGATCGCGGCATCTACCTCAATGGCATCGGGTTCCATCGTCTTGAGGATACTGAGCATGGAACTTCCACACTCTGGGGTGCCACACTGGGTCAGGGCCTGCCAGGTCAAGAATTTGTCCTCCTCAACCATTTGAGCGGTTGCCTCTTTCAGAACTTCAACTTCCAGGCTGCGGAGCTCAGACACCAGCCTCTGGAAGGTGCTGACCCTCTGGATGCCCTGCGGCTGTTCATGCATGGTTTTCAGGTCTCTGAACAACCTCATCAAAGCATCGGAGGTCTGGATTCTAGCTTTTTCTTCCACAGCTTCCAGTGACAAAGATTTGCTGTCAATAGAATCTGTATAAAAGATGGAAGATGATGTGATATGCAGTCCATATGTTAGAAATAGAAGTCTTATAGTGACATTTATTAAAAACCAACAGATTTACATAGAAAGAGAAAAACTTACCGATAGCAAAAACTCTGTCGTTGATCTTGCTGGTTCCTTGAAGAGTTAGGGTTTGCTTCACAAGGGAAGAGATACCATACTCATTTCTGCAGAGAGGGAATGGTAATTTTATTGACATATATTCAATTTATAAACACAAATTGAATTTGAAAATGTCAGTTTGACTCACTGGTAAGAGAAGGGAAGGAAGATGTGTTTCTCCATGCATTCAGCTGAAGTCATGTGCTGTTTCTGGTTGTCAAACTTGTATGTGCAGGACTGGGTGCTGCCAATCAGCTTGGACAGAGGGTATTGCTGTGGACAAACAGATATAACTTAATGAAAACGTCATGTTATAAAATTAAAATATTTTATTGTTACTTGTTTTTGGGTCAGGAGGCATTGACCAAGCCATCTATGTGATATTATGCATAGTTTTTTGCAATAAGTTTAATAGGTTAATCCCTTTTGCCAACTGCCAAAACTAATTCAACGTTTGTAATAAAAAAGGAGATGGATAGGATGGTTACTGCAACTAAAAAGCCATGATTTATGTCTTTCAAACAATATTTGACGCTGTCTGTAAAATCTAGGCTAAAGTCTTATAATCTAATAATGAGATTATGAGCATCAAAGTTTGATTTCGGTTACTGGATTCACATCGATTTCAATTTTTAACCAGTATTACAGATATCAAGGTTATATTTTCACAGAATGTTCTTTAAATAATGTAGGATGTTGATATGTAGAAAACAGTAAATTACAAAATATGACTTTAGCTGAGTTTTCCCAGGCCGGATTCACATATAAACTTTAATGCTGTGTGAATGCCTTACCAAACCAGTGACGATAGCAAGAGGGCTAGAGTGGCTTCTTTGGGTTTTGAAAAGATCACATCCGGACAGATCCCTGGTGATGGTGACATCAGTGGCAATATCTTCCTTGTTATTGACCTTGACCTCAGTGGCACAGATTCCATGGACAGTTGCCTAGATTAATGAAATAACAAAAGCTAAATCAATAAGAGCAAACATTTTAAGTAAGTCCTAACAATCTACTTTCACTTATTAAATTAGAACTTATCAATCATCTTGCATAACACAAAATATTTTACATTATTTGGATCTGACACACAAATCCAAACACTGACAGTATTTAGTTAGGGACAATGTAAAATGTTATCATATCACAAAGTTTGCATGGGTCAAGATGTTCTTAAGTGGAATTTATTATTCCCGATAAGAATATGATCTTATCTGCTCAGTTATTAAGCTGGTGCTAATAATGGCGTTGCATAAGATGCAAATTAAGTTAATCTGACCTGTACAATGTTTGATAAAGCAAATATAGATTAAGACTTATAAAGAAAAGATAACGTTTTTGTACCATGTTTTTGGTCTGCTCTTTCTCCATGACAGGCACCATCAGAGTGGAGATTATACCCCTCTTGAAGTTTAGGATGTTGGTATCCTCACCATCGGAGTAAAGTTTCACTTCGCTCTCACCTTCAACTACAAACTTCAGTACATTCCTTTTCAAAGACAAAAATTGCTGTTAAACCCATGTATGGTTGTGCTAAATTGTGGCTAAGTGATAAAGTGGAGACTTAAAGTCTTCCTACCCACAAAAAACAATGATTGTTGGATTTTGTCTGATTTATATGTTGACTCTGTTAGTGGGTTTTTCAAAGATGGAATACAGCTATGGCTAAAATCCTATGAAATGTTGGGTTTAGGGTTAGGTTTGGGATAAACCAGCGCTCATCTTGATTTTGGCTGTTGCTGTATCCCTTCTAGCCACAACCCTATTAGTGTGATGTGGCAGTGTGGATATTTTATATTTGTTTACAACCGTTCTTAACATGACAGCAAACTTTATGTCATGTTTAAAATGCTGGTATTTGTTTTAAAATTATGAGGCAGTGTGAATACAGCCTGAAATTTTTTTACAGGACGATTGAGCTTCTGAGTTGCTGTAGTCATTTTAAATATACTTAATTTTCAAACAGATTTGCAAATCTAGAATGATCAGTTCTCAATATTTGTGAAGTAACCGTTAAACATTCTTCTCCATGGCAGTTTGGAAGTTCTGGGCATCAGCAACAGGTTCATAGATGGCCGTCCCATCAGAACTCACATCTATTATCTCAGACAGAGAGCACTCGCTCGTACGGAGCTGAAAGCTGCATGCCTGAGGTACATCAATCTCAACCTAGAGCAGATGGTTAATTTGGAAATATTATTAACCGGGAGGAAATCATCTAGTACTACAAAAACATGTAGATCAGTTGTGTATACACTGTAAAAAAAATTTGGGTTATTTTCAACCCAGCGTTGGGTCAAAAAGAGACAAACCAAGGCATTCAGAAGCTTGAAGTGTGACTTTATACATTTAAATGTACCTTGCAGGAGACTTTAGGGCCGTTCTTGAGAGGGGTTGTCCCTTTTACACCGTTCTGGATCTCTGCTTCATACTGATATGTATATTTTTTGTAGATCTTAAATCTTTTAGATACTGAAAAGAAGTTAAATGCAACAATGAAATATCTGAAACATTGTGTGTAATCATTAATAATTTTAAAGTATTATCTTGTTTTCTTTTTTAAGAAAAAAGTTTTATCTATTAAGGAACAAAAATGTCAGATATGTCTTCAATATTACTGTATTACGTCTTGTGACACAGAATATTGTTTTTAGGTATGTTTATCTTGATTTAATATGGTTTTAAGAATGCAGTGATCCATCATATAAACTGTATCACATTGTATTGTATTATCTAATCACAATAGGTATTAGGCATTTGGACTCTGACATCTTGACTCAGAGTACATGAGAGGTCTAGTTGATGTAATTTATTGCAGGTTCAAAGTAACTGACAACAACAAAGGTACAATAAGTCCAGTAGATAAAAGGTAAGAATACACAGCAGGGATGCTTTTACATGTTTAAAGTCTGGGTTTATAATACAGATAACATTTATATCATAAAAATTGAACTTACGATGACATTCTGGATGAGTATTAGACTCCGTTTCTTGCTCTGCGTGTGACACAAAAGTATTTACAATATATTAGTTTTTATTATTTAAAGTAAATAATATATACAAATTTAAATACATGTGTAACACGTCTGACCACAGACACAAAATGCGGAGATCTACTAAAATGGCAATAAAATGCAATAAAAATAAAACAAGATGGAGTGTTTTTATTGGATATATCTACAGAGCAGAATGAAACATGATACTCACGGGCAAAGGCAGAAGTGCCAAGTAGCAGCAACAGACAGAGCTTCATGTTCCCCATGTTGGGTCAGAAGAAGCTCAAGGACTAAAGCGAGTCCTCCTCCAGACAGAGACTGATGCTGCTCCTATATCACCACCTTTTATACTGGGACGACTTGGGGGGTTAAACAAAGGTTGCAACGGGTTCAAAGTTCCATCAGCCAGTGTGGCAGGCCAAAGGCAAAGACTGTTTCATAAACAACACCCAAGACTTGCCCGTCAGCACTGGGACTGATGAAACTCACTGATTGCATCGGGCCGACAGCAGCTATAGCCTTTAGTCCCTCTGCTTGATTGATTTTTGTTGTCTTTCAAGTAAAATCTGACAAAGGCCAAAGGTTGTTTTTCAGGATGTAGACAAGAAAAGTACATTTTGTCACAGTTTTTTGAGAATCTATTTACTGGATTATCTCAAACAATTTTGAACAAATAAAATCATCATGGTTGATAAATATAAATACATGCTTAAGAGAGGAAAGTATAATCTTTCACATCTGAACACGCAATAAAGCACACAGCAGGATATAATAATATCATAATAACGCAATCAAAGTGCTGATGGGTTTTGAAAAGGTCTGCAGAGCAAAATTGTGTTTGCCCTGTTTTTTAATCAAATATTTATCAGATTAAAACAAAAAAGGTCTTGCAATTGGGTACAAAATAAGATTTTATAGACAAATATACTGTTTGAAAAATGTGTTTTTTTCAACCCTTCAACCAAGATTATATTCAGAAAATAGCACGTGATAGTCTCTCAGGAGTACCTTCTTGCTTTTCATCAAACAACTACTGCACAGTGTTGGGGAAAGTTCATTTTAAAAGTAATGCATTACAATATTTAGTTACTCCCCAAAAAAAGTAACTAATTGCGTTACTTAGTTACTTTTCATGGAAAGTAATGCTTACGTTACTTTTGCGTTACTTTTTAAGCTGAGACTTGATCTCTTTCAGGCCTTGCAGGTGTTTTTTATCATTGCAAAAATGTCAAGCTCTGGCCTGCCATCTCAGTTTCTGACTCAAACTGTTCCGGCTCAGGTGCACAAAGTGCGTAATTCTACGTTAATATGTTCAGTTTAATTCAGTACATTATTTTATTTTAAAATAGAATTAATTGAACTGAAAAGTAACTTGCATTACTTTTTTAAAAAAGTAACTCAAATATTAATGTGTACATTTATAAAGTAATTCGTTACTTCAGTAAAGTAATATTATTACGTAATGCACGTTACTTGGAATGCGTTACCCTCAACACTGCTACTGCATAATAAATAAAGATATTAAGGAGTCAAGATTTTATTACAGTTTGATAAAGTGAATTAAAAAAGAGCCAGTTAGGCCACTATGGAAGCTGTGTAAAGATATTCACAGTAGCTACGTAAAGAGATGTTGGCATCATATGTGTACTACATCATTTATTATAGAACAGCTGGAGCACTGCAGCAACACTGACCAATCAGCATCCAGAATCTCTTTATTTAAAAAAGAAACTTAACTTAAATCATTTCTAGACTATGCAGTGATACATACTGTATATGAGTCATGTTCTAATCTGAATTATTTTCACAGAACATGTCTTTCCCAATTTACAACCCTTATCATGTGAAACCAAGTCAGTGTGCAAAAGTTCACAGGACATTTAGGATCCCACATGGACTGTGTTCAGAATTATCTATCCCAAATGATCTCCTGTGTCATTAGTACAGCACCTGGATCTTGTAAATAGGAAAGAAGACTTGAGTGATTTTTAATGTAAAGACTCACTAATTTGTTTTTAGCCTGGTAAACCTTTAAAATGATAGTCAGAAAATTTGTTTTAAAGCAAAATGTTTACATTTTGGATTGGGTTTTACATCTGACAATGTCTGATTGAATAAACTTTTTAACTTGCTCAGCCATACTGAAATCCATGAGGTAATCAAAGTAGTCATAGAGATTTCAGACGTGTTGCTCTCATTATTTGTGTGAGATCACTCAGAGAAGAGATAACTTAATCAGAGTACAACATATGCACAGTTACATAAGACTGAAGATTAAAAACGCTTCAACTGCTTTGAGTTTTTAAAGAGACAGAAAATAAAATGTCCACATTACAACAGAATTGATCTGAAATGTAACAAGAAAAGTTAAACAGAAAGTTATTATCTTTAAAAGCTTTTATACAATAAACAAGGAGAATCTGCCTTTTCCTGATTTAATGAAAAATGTCTACAACACTCTAAAAATGGTTGGGATATTTTTAACCCCTAATGGGTAAACATTGGACCGAAAACATGATGGGCCAAAAATGACCCAATGTTGAGTTGTTGTTATGCAACCATGGGCAACCCAGAATTGGGTCCACTTCAACCCAGCGGCGTGTTCCCTCCAATATTTACCCCACAAGTCTGAACAAAAATCATAATATTATTTTGTTTTAAATTAGCACCCTTTTGTTTAAATGTTTTCCTTTTTTCCAACATTTTAAAAACATATAGGTCTAAATGTTAATTTCTTGATTAAGATTTTTACTTGCCATGGCAAACTTTTTACCGGCCCCACAACAAAAAGCACTTGTAATGGAGGCAACTCCAGCTGCGTCCCAATTCAAAGGCCGCGACCTTCCAAGGACGCACCTCAAGACCAATTGCGTCACAGCAGCGCGACCCGAGGCCAGCAAGGCCGTCCCAACCCAAAGGATAAATGAAGCCCATTATTTCTCCGCACTGTCAAGGACAGAAAGAATAGATCCCCAACAGCCGATAACATCCCAAGAGTCACCGCGTGTCTGCAACAGCTGCATATAATTCTCTTCGCAAATTTCTGAGGCTGCCACCTTGAAAGACTTGCTTATAAGGTCGCAGCACTTGAATTGGGACACAGCCTCCATTTGGCACATCAGAGCTGTGTCCCAATTTAAGGGCTGCGACCTTATAAGCATGCGACCTTAAAAGGTGAGCACTCTGTCTTTCAAGGTGGCAGCCCTTAAAAGTTCGCGAAGAGAACCGAAATGAGACAGTCTAACCTTCGGACGACCCATAATTGGCGTCACCTGCTGCACGCGCCCACCGCGCCTGTCAGCAGGACACAGCGGAGACGTTTCTGACTTATTAAAATAAATATGGAATCAGAATTTTTTTAATTTATTTTAGAAAATATGACACGTGATTAAACTATTCAACAGTATATCAAATTAATCAACCTTAGAAATATACGCAACATAAACAGAATAATATTAACACAAAACATAACTTATACTAAAAAAATTTTTTCTGATAAATACACACTTTTATTTAATAAAGGTTTTAATTGTTTATTTTAAAACATTCAGCCAGCCGTTACAGGTGTGCATTGAATCTTGGGATAGTCTCGGCTTTTAAGGATCCATTCGTTCTATCCTTAACAGCACGTAGAAATAAGGACACATTTTGAAGCTTCATTCTAAGCATCCTTTGAATTGGGACGGCCTTACTAGCCTCAAGTCGCGCTGCTGTGACACAATCGGTCTTAAAATATTGCATCTGCCATCTGTACCATTGCAAATAAACTTTGTGAACAATGTCACTCATTATGTAAGGCCAAATGTAGAGGCTCCTAAAGAATATCTAGTTGATCCGTTTGCTGAAATATTGCTTGCCGGTATGTGTTATCTTGGCTTGTTATTGTTATTCATACACTCTAAAAACAAACGGTGCTATATGGCACCAAAAGTGGTTCTTTGCTCGTAATCATAGAGGAGCCGTTTTTGGTGCCGTGTAGCGCCGGTGAGGCGCCTGTGTAGAACCATATAGTGCTATATAGAACCAAATGTGGTGCTATAGTGGTGCTATATGGCACCTATATGGTTCTACACAGGTGCTTCACTGGTACTATATGGCACTAAAAACGGTTCTTCTATGATTACGATTCAAATCAACAGTTTTGGTGCTATATAGAACCGTTTGTTTTTTTAGAGTGTAGTATTATTATTTGTGTTATGTTCTATTTTTCTAATATGTATGTATGTGAAAAGAAAATGTCTTTGTCAAAAGCTATAAAGTATAAAAAAGTGAAAGTACATTTTCATCCTCGATTCGACTTCATTTTCGATTCTAATGTCACGGTTCGATTCGATTCTCGATTTTTACTTTTTTTAAGAACAGGTTGCTATGCCATTTTTAGATTAGACTTTTATGAAATAATATCTGACCTTGATACCCGAGATGCCCTGCTATGTTAGTCGTGCTGCCAGTGGATAAATATGGTACACGCACATACAAATAAAACTTCCTGTCAGATGAACATCTGTCAGTACTTTGCAACTTAAAAACGTGCTATTATTACCGTCAGACAAGATTGTGAGACTATACCCCAATAAGTCATATTTAAATGCTGTTTTCATACACTGTAAAAAATACTTTGCTGCCTTAAAATTTTTTGTTAAATCATCTCAGATTTACAAGTCATGTCAAAAGAAATGAGTTGTCAGAACTTATAAAATATCGTTGAGAAAAGCCAACTTAATTTTATAAGTTATAACAACTCACCTGTAGTTATAACAACTCATCTCTAGTCAAGATAAATAATACTAAGTTGAAATGACTTGTAAATTCGAGTTAATTCAACAAAACATTTTAAGGCAGCAAAGTATTTTTTACAGTGTAACTCTTAAGCAACTAAAATAAGTTGTTGTGAAATTTAAAAAGATCTCAGTTCAGAGAAACAACCGGTCCTGGCACAGGTTCCGCTCTGCTGTGCATGCGTGCATATTCTGATTGAGTTCAGCTAAATTGAGTGACAACCGAGCATATCCACTGGACATTGGTTATTTTCATCTTTAATAGCTCCTAAAGGCTTCATGTATGAAAACAGCACCATGTCAGCGTAGAGCATACAGATCTGGAAGCGATCTACTATGTTTAACAGGAATGCAGAAGTAAGTTGCGCATATACCCTATTGTTCATGCGATCAGTGATTCACATGTCATCCGCCACCATTTCCTCTTTATTTGCCTCTCTCAGTCCGATGGCCTGACCAACAACCTTCTCTGGTGAGGTGAAGGATTGCAGTGGGTTTCTTCTCCAATGTTCACTTCAGTTCGAGATCCAATTGCAAAAAGCAAGATCGCATACATTATCTCATTACTCTCCGGAAGTGCATTGCAGTGGGACTAAAAACAGATTTGTCACTACTTCTTTGACGGTGTTTACAGATCACTTTAAAGTTGTATTGAGCCCAACATTATCTGCTATCTCTATACATGATGAACTGTTTAGTATTTGCCAAGGTAACCTTTGTAAGTGATTATGCCTATCACAGAGGTCTGAACTCAGAACGGTGCCGTCATATGGCCATCTACAACAGTTCAGTTGTCTTAGAGAGTTTCATAACCAAATTAATATGCATCATACAACAACTATGTGCATGCACTGGATGAACCTGCTGTTAAATCATCTCCCACTACAACATCTGTCGCCCTTTCAGCACCAGAACCTTTGCAAGTGGATTCATGCCATCTGTCTCGCGTGGAACGACAACAGTGTATACGGAATAATCTGTGCCTCTACTGTGGTTCAAACGGACATCTTATACCTTGATGTCCCATCTGTACTCCTCGTCCAGCAGTGAGTAGAAGAAGAACCATTCAACCACCAAGAAGAACTATTCAACCATCCAGAAGTGAGTACCATCCAACTTCAACACATGATTGCCGCATTAACTCTACTAATGTATCACTGACTACGTCCCAACCCTCTGTTGCAGCACAAGCCTTATTACACACCGGATCTGCAGAAAATTATGTCTCCCTCAAACTTCTCCACCAACTTCACTTTCAACATAAAACTTGAAAAAAATCCCTGGGTTCTACCTCATCAGCCATGGGACTGCGCTATTAATCTGCTTCCTGAGGGCACCTTACTCAAAGGTAAAATCTACCCTTGTTCATTCCAGAGGAGAAGGCTATGGAGAACTACATTGTGGAGGCACTCATCTATTCATCAACTTCCCCTGCTTCTTCCAGCTTCCTTTTTGCTTCACTGTTAAGTTCTGTTATCCACTTCCTCTGGTACCATCCTCCTTAAAACATGGGGAGCCTGCGTCTTCATGAAGCCATACCTGCGGAGTGCATATAACCTCGTCAGAATACGGAAGGAAAATGAGTGGAAGACTGCATTCATAACCCCTGCTGGTCATTATGAATATCTAGTAATGCCTTATGGCCTGTTCAACCTGCCTTCCGTGATCCAATCCTTTATGAATGACGTATTCCAGAAGTTCCTCCACCACTTTGTCATTATCTACATCTACAAATTCTCATTAACAATTGCCAACACGTAACCAAAGTCCTCCAGAAGTTAAGAGATCATCACCACTTTCTCAAATCTGAGAAATGCTAGTTTTCCAGTGACAACATCCATTTTCTCAGATACATCATCACCAGAAATGGAGTTCAGATAGACCAGAGGAAGGCAGAAGTAATCTGCAATTGGCCACAACCCATTATCGTCACAGATCTCCAACGCTTTCTGGGATTTGCCAATTTCTACTGATGTTTTATCTTCAACTACATTTGCATCAGTTTTCCACTCACATAAAAGACCAGCCCAAGTTTCTTGCCCCTAAATCTTTTCAAAACCTTAAAGAAGCCTTTTGTCCAACTCCAACCCTGGTCCACCCTGATTCTGAGCTACCTTTCATAATGAAAGTGGATGCTTCTGTGACCAGGTTTAGAGGCATGTTGTCCAAGCGGCAGGGTGACCCTTCTATCCTCTATGTGCCTTCTTCTTGAAGAAACTGTCTCTGGCAGAGCGGAATTCCAATATCGGAATTTGTGAGCTGCTGGCAGTCAAACTCAGTCAAAGCCTTTTCAGTCTGCACCATTTCACACACTCCAAAACAACTCCCTGCCATTAAACTAATTCCATTACCCATTCCTTACCATCCAGGTCTTACTTAGCCATAGATTTTGCCATAGATCTCCCTCCATCCACCTTGGTGGTTGTGAGCAGATTCTCTAAAGCCTGCAAACTCATTCTCCTGAAAAAGTTACCCACAGCTCTAGAAACAGTAGAAGCCATTTTCCACCAAGCCCTTTGTCACTTCGGCTTACCAGAAGACACTGTTTCTGTGGACCACAATTTATCTCCCGTTTCTGGCGCTCCTTCATCCAGCGTTACTTAGCATTTCCATCAGCCTTTCATCTGGATACCACCCACAACGGTCAGACTGAACATTAGATCCAGGAAAGCAGGAGATATACTGTCACCAACATCAACAGGACTGGAGCCGTTTCCTTTCCTGGGCTAAGTATACACACAACTCCCTTCAACAGTCCACCACTGGGTTAACTTCTTTCCAATGCATACTCTGTTACCAGCTTCCCCTGATTCCCTGGTCAGGGAAATAATAATATGTCCCAGCCATGAACCACTGGTTCAGAGAGAGTGAGCACACTTTCATCTTCAACATGCCGTCTGGGGACACAAGAGCCAGGCCGACACAAAGATCTGCCACTCCCATGTACTATCCGGGATTTTTTGTTTCCCATGCCACAAGTTGTGTCCCCACTATATAGGTCCATTTGCTAAGAGGCAAATCAACAATGTCACCTACCAAATAGCACTACCGGCTAAGTATTGCATATCACCCGCATTTCATGTATCACTTTGTAAACCTTTCACTGATCCTCTTCTTCCCCTACTGAGTCTGGTGGTGATGAGGTTTCTAATCCTCCACCAGAAGTCATAGAGGAAAGCAACAACATCTACTGTGAAACCATCCTGGACTCCCGACAACAGGGCAGCCATCTCAAAGACCTTGTATACTGGCATGGCCAAAAAAGATCATGGGTGAGCCGTGATGACATTTTAGACTTATCTCTCCTCAGGCTTCTACACCAGCCACCCAGAATGTCCAGCTCCCAGGAGCAAGGCCGTGTTGCCGCCATCTCATGTGAGACATGATTATTGTTTTAATTGTTTCATTATTGTGTAATTTTATAAGAAAAACGTACCAAAAACTATGAGCATAACCAGGGTGCGATTTGCCGGGGGGATGCGTGGGATTTCCCCCTTTCTGGTCAATGTATCGCTGCCTCTGCCTAAATTATTTTTATCCCTGGTGGTGATAAATTATCCCCCCCTCAAAGTGATCAGTGCTACTACACTAGTGGCGAGACGGATCACAAAACTTATCACGGATCCGTGGTTTGATTAAAGTCAATTTTGTTTTAAAATGCGCTACTTTGGCTGGCTCTGATACAGCTGCCGTGCAGCCTCTCTGTATTCACCACTCTGAAGACTTGCTCAATGTCCCGCCCACGGCGCTATCTGATTGGTTAAAGACCCGGTTACACCTCACGAGTAATAGCCTATCAACACTTGCGAGATGGTTATGGAGCTGTGTGTCAAACGATGAAATGCAGCATATTCAGCCGCATATTAATAAAGCGGAAATAAACATCACAATCTGATTATCTGTTTATGATGACAAGCAGAGTTAGTGTCCCAGTCACACCACTGAGAATGGCAGAAGTTACACATGATAAATGCCGATGAGGCATAATCTTATTAACTTCATGAGTTAATAAGAAAAAAGATTTTACAATTCCTGCAAATGCAGTGATTAGTTCATGTTCTCATGATTTATTTTATGAATTAAAATGTTTTGAAATGTGATGTGGACAGAGACACATTATGTCAAGAATTATAAAAATAAGCTCATAATTTGTGCTAAAATAGTATAAATGTTTAGTTTTAAAACCATTTTGAAAAGCTGGTTATATTTTTAAGTTTCTGCGCAAGTTCAGCAGACAGTGAGGTTCGGGTTTGTTCCAATCAGAGCTCGTGAGCGGAGAGCGCATTTCTGAATATTAGAAATATTTTAATTAGAAATATATAAAAAATAATAATAATATTATAATGGATTTTTGTTTAGGTCGGACAATGATTACCAAATTTCTCTCTCATATTGCTCTTCATAACCACTGAAAACAGTCAAAAAAGTTAAAACTAGTGGTGGGTACAAAATTACTCACGAAATCACCGTTGCCGAAATCGACGCCTATGAAAACATCCCCCCCCTCTGTTTTTTCACAAATCGCACCCTGAGCATAACTAATAAAAATGTAAAATATTAAAATTAAACAGCTGTGGCTTTCAGTGCGCACATGCTTCGGATGTGCGTATGTAACCCGGGGACGATTTTAAGGGGGCGGAACTATGTGGAGTTACACCGGGGCGAAGAGGAAAGCATCCGACCTACGGTGGTAAACAAAGGAAAAGGAGCGTCAATATTGTGAGTACTCAGCATCTAAATTAGGGTGATATTGTAGAATACTGCTTCAACGTGCATTGTGAGCCTTTAGTGAGCGGGACTACGGCCCCACCACGGAGCAAGGCGGTGGGCGAGCCGGGGCGTAACACTTTGGAGAGGATTAAAGGGCCACAGCAGCAACGTTTATACTGCCAGCCTGCAACATTATCTTCCCACCAGCCCGAGGACAGTCAGATGAAGCGGGGCTGCGACTTTATTGATTCACGTAGAAGAGTGAAGTGTGCTGTGGGTGAGTCTGAGACTTTGTTGTGAGAATACACTTTGGATTATTGCAGTGATGCTGGGTGGTGTTTTCAGTAGCCCCTTTACTGAACTTGTTGTGAGACAACGAGAGGCCGTGAGGCTGGCTATCTACTTACAGTATATGCTGTGTTTGTGACCCCTGTAATGAAGCCCCCAGTAAGAGAGAACCAGAGCCTTTACCGCGAAATACTTACCTGTGTGCGGCCACCAGTGAGTAGTGTGAGCCCCAGTGTTGAGATTAACTCCCTGTGTTACAGCTACAAGCCTACAGGAGGAGAGAGAGAGAACCAGAGTCTGTTACTGCGAGATACCTACCTGTGTGGTCACCAGTGACTAGGGTGAGCCCCAGTGGTTGAGATTAACCCCCTGTGTTACAGCTACACGCCTACAGCAGGAGAGAGAGAATCAGAGGCCGATACGTGTGGAGAATTTACCTAGGGCTCCCCTCCCCTTTGCTACGAAGGCCCAAGGACTGATTTTTGTTTTAACTTCCTATTTTTCTTCCCCTTCCTATCATTTTTAATATTTAAATAAAGCTGTTAAATTTTAATACTTTGTCTGTCTGGTCATTGGGGTGTTCTGGGACCTCCTCGGGGTGGAACGAGGAGGAGCGTGACCCGCGACGGGCGGTCCGCTTCTCCGACCTGTGACACATACACACAAAACCTCTCAAACAAAGCATAAGTTGCAGATTGAAATCTCTTTTGCGTTTTCTTTTCTTAAATATTTTACTTGGCAATACATGAAACTTATGATAACCTTTCTAGAGAATGATGCAACACTGGTCAGATGGGGCAAGTGATGTTCATCTGTCCAGAGCATCATCCATGCTGCCATCGGGCCATCTGGCACTCCATATTGTCAAGCCCTATTATATAAACTTTTCCAAACAAAGACTTCATTCAATCAACATAAATTGGAAGTATAGCCGTAACAGATGTGTAAATACTCTATTACAAGTACAGCACTACTTGAATAAAATCTGTTTTTACTACTAAGTACTTATTAAACTACCAGGATCAGACTCAAGTCTCAGTTACATTCAAGCTAGTACTTAAAAGGGATATAAGTAAAACAACATCCGTAAAAATGTATCTTTTTAATACAATAAATAAAATAATATTAACTATAATTAAAATAGTGAGAGCTCATTGTGGCTTGATGTACAAATCAGTGGCATATAATTTAATATGCATGAGATGTGCATAAATTAGGCCTATTTCACAGAGGAAATGTCATTTTCTGTCATTATTTTAGCTTTTCTTGTATCAAACTGACAGTGGCATTCAGTCTTCTTCCTATATTTTAAAGCAATAAAAACATATAGATACTGTATACTTCAAAACAGATGATTAAAATCTGAAGATAAACCTATATGGATTGATAAAACATTTACAGTTACAGTAGAAAAACATATTTGTGTTATGGCAAGAAAACTATAACTACAGGGCAGTGTAATATAAAATATCGTATCTTAGCACTTATCTTGTTGTTGCCTGTTTAGGATGAATTGCTTTATTATTTCTCTCAGTTTTCTAAGTCCCTTTGCATAAAAGCACCTGTTAAGTGTCTGAATGTAATAAATAGCATAACATAGTACCATACCTTAAATTTGATTTATATTTTAGTATGTCAATGTAAACAACATCTTTTCCTGTGTTGTAATTACATTAGATCAGGGACCTCTCCACAATGATTACCTCCGACACAAAAAATATTTTATTAATTTTATTTAGTATATTTTTTGTATTATACATACTGTAGATAGTAAACCATTAAAACCAGTTATCCAAAAACCCACTGCTTTCACATATGTCTTTATAAAACAGTCCCCCCCCCCCCCAATGGTGGACCTTATGATGGACTGCATTATATTTTTAAAACAGTATACCTTGATTAAACTTGGGTAATTGCTCAGTTTATTTACAGGGTTTTATCAAGCAATTGTACAAGCACGGCCCTTTACAATAATACATTAAAAATAACGTTGCTTGTTATAAGTTTGTCTTAAATTTTAAGTCATGTAGTGCAGTCTGCAAAACTGACAAAACATTTTTTTTTAGTTTGTATGTACCATTTATGTACACATATGTAGGCTACTACCTTTGAGATAACAATATGTATCTTTGAGCTACAATGTGCACCCTTTAGGCACAACGGTGTACTTCTTGAAAGGGTACCGCCCCAGTGACAGCTTTTGTATCTTTTTTCTCAGTGTATATTTAAAAAATATACTTCCTGTAATACCATCTAGCAGAGCAAGTATAGGTCTCTTTACTGGTATTCATACTGGCAAAAACTGAAAAACAATATTGCACAACAATTGAGCTGTGATTACATCAGACATCAGACATTTTATGGAGCTGAGGAACTTGTGATAAGACTTTAAATAAGGACAACTCATGCTGATGTTTATTGACTTTCTGATTGATGAATATAAGACCACTGTACTTTTCAAAACATGCTTTTAGAAACCTCCCTATAGTGGAACTTAATGAATGAGGATTTTAAATGTTTTTGGTTACTGAATATAATTATATTACCATGTGGTGCTATAAGAGAGATACAGTTTGCTGGCACAATTGTCCAATATCTATAAAATCCCATCTGTTAATGCATTTCTGACAACAAAGGCAGGGCGAGGGAGGTGGAGGTGGATGGGTGTTGCCACTTAATGTACAAATGTGCATGTTGCATTTATATGCTGGGCATTTGTATGACTTTATGAGGTCACTCTACAGTACATATCACCACAAGGTGATGCTGTTTTTCATTTTTGACTCTAGTCAAATGTTTAAATATTATCTAAGGATCTGAAATAGATAACTACTGGAAATAACTAGGAATACAACCTCCCAAAAACAGCAGAATAAACACTGGGGCAAGTAAAGATCTTGACAGTAACAGCAAACCCTTTTAATAATCCATCAAAATTCTTAATGTAGCCTAATAAAGCCATTATCACATAAACTAATCATCTGAAGCATAATAATTTTTTCCTTTTGAGGCAACAGTATTTACTTCTAAGGTACCAACGTGTACCTTTTGATAAATAATCATCATGATGTTTTAAATGATAAAATACTATTAAAACTTTAGTAAATTGCCAAGTACATTATATATTTAGCATTTTATACATAATCATATCCATATTTTGGACACAGTCTTGAAGAATTTAATGCCCTAATGATCCTAATAACAGCCGGGCAAGGTCTTTCCAATATAACTGTATAGAAAATAATCTATGGATTACCAACTTTGGACTCCACCACATAAAAAAACCTAATATGTTTTTTTTTACATATTGATGCATACATGCAATCTTAAAGGGCACATATTATGCCCATTTTTACAAGGTGTAATATAAGTCAAAATGTGTCTGTGACATTCCAGCTCAAAATACCCCACAGATCATTTATTATAGCACGTCCAAAATGCCCCTATTTGGGTGGGAGCAAAAATGCACAGTTTTAATGTCTGTACCTTTAAATGCAAATGAGCTACAGCTCCTCACTCCCTCGCCATCAGACAGTGAGATCTTTCAGTCAAAATATATCTGATTCCTGTGAATAGTCTGAGAAAATATCTCAATTTCGACATATGGTGGATACAGTTCACTAAGGGTGGAAACTATGGTAATGCAGGACTGTCGGTTAGTGGGCATGGGTGGGGCTTTATCAGTGTGACGTCACATTAACAAGAACATCATGCCTGATGAGACTGCTTCGGTTTATTGGGGATTTATTTCATTGTAGGTTTTGTTTACACACTGCCAATGCACACTTATGTCCAAACACCTTGCAAAAGTGGATTTTGCATAATAGGTGCCCTTTAAACAAATTCATGATTCATTCAAGTTTTCATAATAAAAAATATAACATAATCTGGCCTGCAGAAAGATTTCTATTTACTTTTCGTATTTGTTTGATGTAAATGTTTAAGGGGCCATTTAAAGTTGCATCTAAAAACGTGTGTTAAATGTGAGTCAAGGCGTTTCTTCTTTCTAAAGTGCTTAGGAGGTTGCACGTCTTTCTGGCAAGTTAAATGGAATGTATGATCAGATTTTATTGCTCATCTGCACCTCACGTCAATCTGTCACCATGCGATCAGTTAATCTGGTCGAGACTTTGGAGTTTTCGTCTCGAGAAGATCTGTTAGGGTTTCTCAGCTGATACTTAAAGAAGAGCTTTGGTGGGGTTAGTTCACGCCAAGTCACAGCTTCAATAGTGACACCTTAAATAGAGAGGGAATGGTGGAGATGTAATGCAACACTTTGTAATGCAAGAGCCATCAGGTGCCAAGGTAAGGACAAGAAGAAAGACGAGGAGAAACAAAGATAAAAGTATTTATGCAGTTCACTCATCTTAATATTGGTATATATTGAAGTATTTCTAATCATTATATTGCTTGCTGCAGTTACACATAGCAGCAGCCTTATATTACATTTTACAGAGATGAAACATAAGTCAAGTCTGTGACTTAAAAAATCCTAAATAAATCAAAACAGAAACAAAAACAGTGTGATTCGTCTTAGAGAAACAATAGTAGAAATGCTATACAAAGTTATTTTGTTAAAGACGCTACTAGTTTACAATTAGGTTTTACCGGGGTGGCACGGGGTGGCAGTTGCCACCCTAAATAAAAGCATTGCCACCCCATATGCCACCCCAGCGCGGGTATCCTAATATATATATAATATATGCCCGAGTAGGCTCTTTTAACCAGAAAGGCAACTTATGCCCATGAAGAAAGTGTCTCTTCACGTCTGTAGCAAGTTATTCGATCTAATAAAGCACCTCACATCATCACATGCTGGCAAAAAATTAGTGGTTTCTCTTTATTGTCTTTAAGTGATTAAGTTGAGGATCACATCAGCAAATCAGAGTACTGAATACGGTCATATTTTACAGATAAATGTTGCATCAGGATAAAAATACAAAAATTAAACTGTTGATTAATATTGCCTGAGGTAGTTGCTTGGTAGTTAAAACTACTGAACTGCAGGTTTGTGTAAGCAGTAAATATCTTTTAAGCAGTTTTTTCTAGAGTTAGCCGCTCGTCATGTCTTGTTAGCTACTGCAGCAATCAAAATATTCCATACGTGCATATGAAATCGCTCGTTATGATATTACCTAAGAACTATTCAGTGTTGTGTATGTTTAGAAAGCTTGAAAGACAACTTAATGCTGCATTTTCCAGGATACTATGAAAAGAAATGCTGATATTAATTTTTGTAACCAAAAAGAATAGAAAAATCAAATACTATGGGAGTGGAAGGTACAAATAAAACAAAAAATATGTTGTGGAAGGGAGAGGAGTAGATGAAGTCATGAAAGAATGAAACATATGGATGGCAAATAGCTAAAAGAAGTGAAAAGACAGAAATCCATCATGAAGTGAGTGAAAGGATTAAAGAAGAGGGTTATGAGTGAAAGAGATGTGTGCCTTTTAAATATGTTTTACATTAATATAAACTAGGCAAACCTATTTTATTTATATAACAGTCTTTATACCATTATGTTCGACCTTGCTCATCATGGTTACAGTCAGTGTTTTTAGATATTGGTAAGATGTATGTCTTAACTTAGTATTAAGACAAAGGGTGCTACAGTAGAGATGCTAAAGGTAGCTGCTTGGGTACTTATAGGAACATTTTTTGTTGCGTTTTTTATGTACTAAAAATGTGTGGTCCAGTGTATACACCGAATATAGTATATACAGTATATAACTTCTTGATTCCACGACAACCATGCAAGGATGCTTACTTCATTGCCACCCCTCGTAGTTCTCATGCCACCCCCTTGCCACCCCATAAATAATTTTCTAGATCCGCCCCTGGGTCAGCATTCGACGTGTTCCTGTCAAATATTTACAGAAATAATGTGTTTTAAAACATTTTGGAATATTGTCTGACTGGACAGAGTATATAGCAACAGTAACAGTCAGTCTGTTTTCAAATCAAGGCAATGTGAGTTTTACAAAGCCAATAGCACAGCCTAAGGGATTGATGACAGAAATCATAGAGAAGAGAGCAATGTAATCAAATTAGGGAATCAACTGATTACATTTAACCTCTAAGACAAAAGCAGTAATGTCATTTTTATCAATTATTAAAGAAAATGTTTGATTGGATAGTAGGAAACAGATAAAGACAATGCCCATTTTCAGTTTTGATTAATTTTAAAGACTTATCTGTAAACTTAATTGAGTTCACGACTGGTTTAGGATTAGAACAACTGAAAAGCTTGCAAGATGTTCGGCACACATCAACAGTGTGTAAAACGTTCACCACCCATAGAAAACAATTAAAAAGGCACCTGCCACTGACAGAAATGCGTGTTCTGTGTGATCTGCCACTTAGGTGCACGTTTCACAGACAAATAGTCAACACCCGGGGAACATTTCTCAACCAATCAGAATAAAGCAAAAGCCCTGTGGTATAAACTCAACCATAGCTTCAACTGAATAAAGATGCTATTGTCTTTTATAAAATTGTTTTACAGCAGAATT
Source organism: Misgurnus anguillicaudatus (assembly GCF_027580225.2). Lineage (NCBI taxonomy): Eukaryota > Metazoa > Chordata > Actinopteri > Cypriniformes > Cobitidae > Misgurnus > Misgurnus anguillicaudatus. Next base: position 3,065,017 of record NC_073354.2, on the reverse strand, counting down.
TGAAATATTCTCAGTTGTCTCTGAACTTTGCATAATGTAATTTGCATTTATTTTCCTGATTGTTAATGTGAAGTTGCTTTATTCGTATTAATTTATACAACCACATTCGTACATTTTTGTACGATTCTCCTGTGATGTTGGGGTTAGGACAGGGTTTTGTTACTGTTTTTTATGATAATCATATAATTTGACTTTAGCCAAATCATAACATTCGTACAAATCAGGCTGGGTGGTCACTGTTGTATAACATAAAATATAACATGCACACACTTCATTTTAGCACACAGTTCTTTTTGTTCCTGGGTCTAAGCTAAGCATTACACATGCCCACTGCCTCTGCTCTGTTAACAATAACTCTGTATTACATTTATACACTGTGAAAAAAATCATCTACAATAACAGACACTACCAATATTCATGTTGTAAAGCTGAATATTAACATGGTGAATACGTTTTTTATTTCCAAATTGAATTAATAACTTTAACCTTTCTTTTCATATTGTCCACTATACTATTGACTGAGATTCCAAACATATGCATTGTGTAAAATATTATTTAGGTTTTAAATTGGAAATTGTAAAACGTGTATGTAAATATAAAACAAGCATTATTAGTTCAACAAAAAGTGGGAAAACTCATTTTCTATTTGTTGGGCTAACAGATAGCAAACCCCCCATGATTGGACCATTGTTTGAGTTAATGTTCTTTCTGTATGTCTAACTAGCTCAAATAAATAAAATCTTGAAAACGTTTGAAAGTGCCAGTAAGCCACAGTGCTCTTCTGGAGGAATCAGCCTTTAAATGTTAATATAAAAAGACAAGGCAAAGTATTTCAACATCTAAAAAAAGAAACACTTTACATTTATGGTATGGAAAATACATTTTCTTTTTCAAGGCTTTTTCTCAAGTTGGCAGAAGTTCTCAAGGGAATAATGGTTATTTAATGAAGGCAACAGATTGTCTTCGCACCAAAAACAAAAATAACAGAAAGGATGAAAATGGCTTATGCTTGCTCGTGCTTTTTCATGGAAATGACTGATCTTACAAAATTGTGCATATTTTAAGTTGGCTTATTCTTTTGAATTTATATGAAGTTAATCATAAAAAAATTACTTTTAGGCCATTATAAAAAAACAATAATCTGAAACCCTTTGCTCCTGTCTTTTCTGTAAACTGTTTCCCCCTGTTGTATATGTAATGTCATGTATGCTTTCTTTTATGTAATTTTATGTGTTTTCTTTTATGTAATGTTCAGTAAACATGAAATAAAAAAAACATTTTCAGACACTCTCAGAAAAAAGGTATAGGAGGTACAAAAGGTAACTACTGTTTCCTCAAGAGGTACATATCTGTACATAAATAAGCTCCATTACATTTGAAGGAGAAATTGCTCTAAACAAATAGATTACAGTACTTACAGTTGTCTCTGCATATATTACATTGCTTCGGTTTTAATAAATTAAATGTAACACGCATGCCAATGTAGAAAGTGAGATCTAAGACTTCACGTGAAAACGCAAAATAAATGTGTTTATAAACTTTTATGTCAAATACTATATCAATTAATTAAATCAGAATAATGACATATTGGCATCATATTTACATGCCATTTTTTTGTTTTAATAAACGTTTTGATTTTAATCTTCAACACTGCAAAAGCAATAATGATGTAACACTTTTTGTTTATTTTCAACTTTTTATTTGAAATGCAAATATTTAAACTTTAAAAAAAATCATATATTAAATTATTACTTTTTTTCCTTGTGTATTGTGGAATTTTTTTGACTGTTGTAGTGATTATTCTTTATTGTATGTGTCGAATTTTGTATTGTTTTTGTTTTGTGTGTTTGTATAGTGCTATGGACAATTTTTAATGTATGTCCTAAATAAAGAATATGATGATTAGAGGAACACATTTTTGCATTAAATTACATGTTACTGTTAGGAATGTGATTCTTGGCGTTGTACCAAGAGTTTGAAATGTTCGACATTTAAATTCTTTAGGTTCAACAAAGATGACGACTGCAACTGTCGCCTTCCTTATAAATAAAGTACACGATCAAACCCTCTCAAAATGGCGAAAATCTCTGAAAAGTGACAAAGTTGCCGCTCAGAACTAATAATATTGTGCTAAACAGATAAAAAGACAAGTAACAGATTAATGTACGTTTCTTTAATAGACTATTATGTCTGTGCCCCCTCAGTTTGAATGGAAAATGAGGCCTTTGCTTAAAACCATTGTTCATTAAGAAAACAGGATGTGAATAAACCCACGTTCTGCATGTTCTACTGGGAGTTTCAGTCACAGACAAAGAAACAAGTTTTCCATAGACAATCAGGAGAAGTATTTCCACTAGACCAGCTGGGGGAAAGGACTGTGTGAATTACTGTACATCATTCACTTCTGACCCATCTTTTATAGTTTCAGTCAACAACTGGCCTTAACTGAAGACACAGTTGATACAGTTGCATTTGTTGTAAGACTTCAATTCAAACTCTCAAAACATAAACATATGACAATGTTCGCTGACATGCATTTAATCCAAAGTGACTTACAATGCATTAAATCTATACATTTCGTCTATCAGTGTGTGTGTGAATTGAATGGAAAAGGTGTGTTTTCAGTTATGAGCATCTAAGATGATCAGGTGAAGGCTAAAAGCTCAGATCAAGACCCTATAAATATTTCAAGATATTTCAACTGTATTCCAGCATACAGTTATTGTAAATCGTTTAGTCAACACACTTAAAAATTTGTATTTCATTACTTTTTATGCATGAACTCTTTTTGTAAACATGAAAGGTTATGACATCAGCCTGTGTAAACTTTTACTGTATGTTCTAATTCAATTTACAAAGGTGAGTGTGTACTAAAGCTTTTGAGATCCAAATGTTTGCTTTATACCAGCATGCCTATTTGTACTTTAAAACAGAGCCCAGACATCAGTACAGTGGGGTTCTTTGGAGACTATACTCACATATGTATAACACATACAAAGTAACAGACGTCCAGCCAGAGTCGCCAGCAGATCATTGCTCAGGCATACAGAATCAGTAAGCCAGTGATCAGATCCTTTCTTGCAGGAGCATGTTTTAGGGTATGACGTAATTTAAAAAGATCTCATTATTTGCTGTCATGGGAAACACAATAATCACAAGCTTGTTTGTAGTAATATTGGTATGCTGGAGGTGGTAATGATGTCACTGATCTCGTATCTTTATGTGTCAATGACAGTCAAAGCCAGTTATAATAGTTTGTTAAAGACTCAAAAATAGGCCATATATTCACAGGATATTATTCATCCGTTTATCATCATTCTTGCTCCAGGGCAGAAATAATGAGGCACATATTGGGTTTCATTCTTCCTTTGGAATCTTAATCTTTTTTTTTTTTCGAATCATACATGATGAGAGTGCTATAACACAGCATGAGTACCAAATGAGAGAAGAGCTACAGTTGTACAGTGTCACTTTCATATCATCCTGATGTGACAGAGAAGTTATACAGTAAGTGTATTTGATACAAATGTTGCAGTGCTCTGGCTATTATGGTGACTGAATTATTAACCTGTATTTTAATATATTATAATATTAATATGTAGCAACTAAATATTGAAGTGCTATATCAACAACTGTGACACACTGCACAAAATCCAGTTACAGATAACGAAAATGTGTTACAAAATTTCCTATCCTTTCTACTATTCAGTCGTCAATGTCTTTCTCCAATAAAGTGACGTGTCTCACCTCACAATCAGACAGAAGATCCATCTATCGATTCATTCCTCAATGTCCAGCCTCCTCCGCAGTTCTTTACGGTTTCCCAGGGATGCGATAGGGGGGATTCATTGTCCTCCTCCAGGTTTGAAGGAGTAAACATTACTTTGGACTGGTTCATGCCTGTAAAATGCTGAATCATAAGAAGATAGTATGTTGAAAACTTGAAGAGAAAAGCCCCCCCCCACACACACACACACACCACTTTTCTCTCCCCTATGTCTCCCAGCTGTCTAATAACTCCACCCATCTCTTTATAATTCAGATACACAGAGATATGAACAGACTGCAAAAACATTGAAATGTAACATTTGACACAAAAAAGGCTTTATATTTTATCTCTGTAATGTTGTTCTGAATACTTCAAATCATTACTGTAACCTTTGATAAATCAACATAGCCTTAATTAACAGCTAAACGCTTTGATCTGCATTTGCAAAAAAGTAATATTAGCATTTCAGATTCTGATGCAGGTCCTGCTGTCATGTTTTATTTAATGTAAGGACTCTTGTTTTGATATTTATCCATTAAACTTTTAGGGGCGGTTTCCCAGACAGGGTTTAGATTAAGCCAGGACTAGGGCTTAGTTCTATTAGGCCATTTAAGTAGTTTTTACAAACATACTTTACAAAAAGCATTAGTTATTTGCATCTTGAGATAAAACAATGGCATTGATATATGTTAAGATAAGTATAAGTTGTTTCTCAAACATGCATTTTAGTCTGGGACTAATCTTAAACCCTGTCCGGGAAACCACCCTTTAGACTTTTAGCTCCTTTTCACATAAACAAATGTTTTATAGTTTGTTTTTAGTTTTTCTATAGTGACCGTTTCCTAGTTTACTTTTATCACCTTCTTGTGTCTTTATATCCACCCTCTTCCTCGGTCGTTGTTTTTGTATGCTTTAACTAAACTTTCGCTGAGTAGTTCTGGTCCTCAGTGTTTATATTACTTTTGTGTCTTTACCATCATCATTAAAACCTGTAAATAAATCCATGTATTATTACTACTACAGTCATAAATCTTATATTTTGGCACCTATAACTAAGGACAGATAAAACCTACAATTTAAGTTGTCAAATGTTTGTCTTACCAAACAATCTGCATTATCCAAGCTCCTACAAAAGCTCTTCTTTCAGTTTGCTAAAATAAAAACAATGGGGAAAATGAATACATTAAGTCAAATTTGACCCTGCCTGAAAAATCAGCTTTTTTGTGGTTTACTGTTTTCTTCATTAAAAATCATATATAATGTAAATAAAATTCTGTAAAAACTATAATATCTTTAATAATGAATAAGGTTAAAAATAACGAGTGAGATCATTGTGATGCTCCTAATCTCATAATTATATTAGCCTAATTATTGAGACTTTACCCTGGATTTCACAGAGAGGGTCACAAAAAAAAGAAAAATAGGCCTATATTGTAAGATAACAAAAAACAAGATCAGCTATTCAAATATGTGAAATTAAAATATTACTTTTAATGAATATATATATATATTTGATTATTTAAAATTGTATTATAATATTTAATCATTAAAATACGTTTATTATATAATCATTATTATTATTAGTAGTAGTAGTATTATATAACAAAAATATATTTTTTCAAGGTAACAGGATTTCAAAAACTTATTTTAAAAAGAATAGGCTGCTCATTATGAAAACAACAACATAATGCCCAGAAATGCAGTCAAGTAGTCAAGTCAGCTTACTATGATTTAAGACACACATTACGTCACGGTTTAACTTCCTCACTCTCACCGAAAACACACCTGAGCTCAGGTAAAACTCACAGCAGACAAACGAGCTCACAGGCACAGCCTTCGTTAAAAAAAAGCGTTGTTTTGAGCTGTTCTGACTAAACAGGATGTTTTACTTTTGATTCATTCTTATTAATTAAGTTTGATTTAAACTCCAGTTGAAGTGACTGACGTATCTTTGAGGACTTTACGAATACATCAGGATCCCTTAAAAATGGCTTCGTGCTGTTTTGTTTTCGTCGTCTTGCTTCAGATCCTCGCTGTTTATTTCGAAGGAACGCAGAGCGACGCGTCTGGACAAGCGCAGAAGTGTGAGAAAAAGTTCATTCCTGGTCGAGAAGATTTTGTTGTGGATTCGGACCAGTCGATTAAACACGGAGCCACGTATCTGGACAACCCGAGCGTCAATCATAAGGACGAATGTATCGCCGCGTGCTGCAATGATGCCAAGTGTAACGTCGCGCTCATTGAACACGGACAAGATGAAGAATCTGTTACCGACTGCTTTCTCTTCAGCTGCTTATATAAGCAAAAATATGTCTGTAGATTCATACAGAATTCCAGTTTCTCGAATTACATCCTGGAGCCCATGTATGAGCATTACCTGAATCGACAGAAATCTGGTAAATATAAAAACCTTTTATAAGAAGCCTATAAATTGAGGAGATAAATACTTTATTGAATAAGATCCTTACAGTAAAATTGATATGTGGGAGGGATAAATAAACATTTTGCCAAAGCTCAGTTATTTAAACAATTGCATGACACTAAATTCATTAATACATTCTAATACAAACCACCTGTACATGGGTCATATAGATAAGGAAATGCTTCTTCTCTGAACGTTTAGTACTTTTTTGTAGCCTGCATGTCCTTGTGCTCAGGAATCAGTTTACTAAAATTTTTGTTATAGTGAAATAAAACCAATATTTTCTTTAAAAAGGTTTAATGGTCTTTTGGTTGTTTTTGTTTAAATTCTAACAGTGTGGCTATTAGCTAATACCAGGTTACCTTAGTGGACACAGCTACAGTTTCTATAGTAAAAGACACCATCACTCTTAAAAATAAGTGATGCCATAGAAGAACTAATTTTGGTTCCTTGAAGAACATAAAGAACCTTTTTTGAAACAGAAAGGTACTTTTGAACTATTCAGCAAAAATTGATTCCCATGTGGCATCAAGAAGCTCCCTTTAGGAGTGTGTCAGACCCCATTTTTGTAGGGTTGCCGAGACATTAATCTTATTAAATGACTGCATGCTATCACACAATAACAACAGTGTGTAAACTATTCTTTAAAAATGACTCAATGGCCTTTGAAATTAAGCAATCATTGTTTTTGCCCTAGATGAAACTGACAAACATCCCATCGCCAATGCTGGGCCGGATATGGTGGTGCAGCCTAAAGGGGAGGTCCTGCTGAATGGCATAGAGAGTTGGGATGATGAGAAAATCATAAGCTACTCATGGACCCTCGTCAAGGGAGATCCATCTGTTGTGATTGAGGTATCATGCTTTTCATATGATCAGTGATTTTTATGTTTCAGTTGAAGGTTATTATGCTGTTAAGATGAAATGAAGATGTGATGTAGTGGACTGAAATTAAGCTACTTGACTATTTCTTAACTGGTCCCAGATTTTTAAAAGGACCCATATTTTACCTTATCTATTATTTGGGGGTACATCACAGTACCATCATTGTTTATTACAAATCAAACAGAAATATAACTACATAAGCCCAACACAATTATTAACATGATATATGAGTATGAAAAGTGACAAATGTGGTTTGTAAATATGTCTACAGTTTCAATTAAATTAATTTAGAAATTAAATTTTTTTTGGCATCTAAAAATTGTGTGTCATGTTTACATTGTTATATTTAGTACTCGTACTAGATGCATATTTAGTCTGGATCGTATTATAGCGCATACAATGCCACCCATCAGTTGAGAACCACTATTTTGTGGCATAATAGTAGTTTCTGTTCCTTCACAGAAAACCAAATATGAGGACCAAATTAAAGTGACCAACTTGATTCCTGGAGTGTATGAGTTCAAACTGACAGTGACTGATTCAGCACATCATTCAGATTCAGCTCAAGTCACTGTGCTGGTTCTCACTCCTGAACAATCTGAGCGTGAGTATTATTGTATGTTTGATCATTATTTTCCAGATCAGCTGGTCTGACCCACTCCTAGTCTCATTGTAACTGGACTTTTTAATCCGCATTATATATCTGGTGACTACAAAATTAACTTTGAATCATTTTTCGATTCTCTAATATGTCATCATGCCATCATCCACCGAACATTAAAGCTGCAATCTGTAAAAAATCAGTTATTGATATGTAGAAAACAAATCAGTGTTTAAAACCTCTCCCTTGCCCCAATTCACAATGGTAAGCTTATACTAATGATTTATAATTTGAGCAGTCGGATTGGTTGCGGATGTACTAGGATGTACTTCTGTCATGTGTTTGTAAATTGACAGATCTGCTTTGATGTGTAGCGGGCGAAGCACAACGCACACACAGAGCATTACTACACAAATAACAACAATTTTATATTTAGCGATAGAGAGGCCACAGTTACATTCTGCAGCTTTAAATTATTATGAAATTTAAAAGTTAAAATATAAATTACAAAAATGTACAAATGTTGGTCGTACAAATTAATGCGAATTAGCCACTTCATTAAATATGGACAAATTGGTTACTATTAATGTTAAACATTGTGGAAGATATTTGCAGTTGATGTAGTGTAACTATAGCTGTGTTTAAAGGTCCCATTCTTTCTGTGATTTTGAAGCTTTGATTGTGTTTACAGTGTGCAATTTAACATGTGTTCATGTTTCACGTGTAAAAAAACACAATATTTTTCACACAATTTACTTATCTGTATAGCGTTGTTTTCACTGTCCTCAAAACGGGCTGATGTCTTCCTTGTTTAATGAAGTCTGATTGTGTAGATTGTTTAGTTGTTTTTGTTGTGATTAGATAGCAGCTTAGCTTAGAGCCGTTTGAGCCAAAGCTGGTGACTGACGTATTCCTGTGGGCGGAGCTTAGTCAAAAACTCTTATATTGATGTTATTTAACCGGGAAGTAGAGAGCTGTAGTCCAAATCAGCCGTTCACTGTAGGCTTTGAAAGAGGAATTCTGTTAAAGAAAATATATCGCCTGACAGTGAACTTTGAGCTTTATCACTTTACAGGTATTATTTATGCTATTATAGCAACATTACACACTAACTGGGTTTAAATGGGATCGGGAAGAACGTTTAATCTGCTAGAACAGTTTAGGGGAACCTGACTTCACTGAAAGTGAATTTTGTACTGAGTAAAGGTCTTCATCTATTCAAAGAAATTAGGACATTGAGACCTGGTTTCAAAGACGAAGCTTAAGTCTAGTCCCAGACAAAACACAAGTTTGAGCTGTCTTAACCAAAATAATTTGCATTTACATATCTTTTACATGTATCAATGCCATTGTTTTGTCTGCACACCTCTAATGTTTAACTAAGACACATTATAACAGCTACTTGAATGTCCTGATTTAAAGGGGACATTTTACAATACTTTTTTAAAGATGTGTCTCCAGAGTATGTATGTGACGTACTAGCTCAAAATATCATATAGATTTATAACTTCATGTTGAAATTGCCATTTTGTAGATGTGAGGATGTGCTGTTTTGTGTGTCCTTTTAAATGCAAATGAGCTGATCTATGCACTAAATGGCAGTGTCGTGGTTAGGTTAGTGCAGATTAAGGGGGGTATTCTTATAATAAGATCCCCTTCTGACATCACAAGGGGAGCCAAATTTCAATGAGCTAATTTTTCGTAGTCTTGCAGAGAAGGGTTTACCAAAACTAAGTTACTGGGTTGATCTTTTTCACATTTGCAAGGTTAATAGAAGCACTGGGGACACAATTATAGCACTTAAACATGAAAAAAGTCAGATTTTCATGATGCTTAAAAAGTAAATAGTAACTACTGAACTATGTGATAGTTCACTCAAAATTCTGTCATCATTAACTCACCTTCATGTTGTTGCAAGCCTGTATTAATTTATTTGTTCTACTGAACACAAAGAGGCTGTTTATACCAGGTAATAAGATGTGTTTTGGTCAATCAGATCACAAGTGGATGAGAGATACACATTCATTAGGCGTGCACCGATAAATGCCAAGGTCCGGCCTGAGCGGGTTTAAGTCTAAAGGTTTTGTGTGTGCCTTCTGCGCAGGTCGGGTATAATATAGTGGCCTCATTTCACTTTAATTTAAACCCAAGCAGTAGATATGTGGTTACAAATTAATTTGATGTGCACTAATATTATGTCAGAGTCCGCTGCTTGTGTTTTTAGTAAACATGCTGCCCAACATTTTGTACACAAGGCTTTCACTGATATTTCATAGCAATTGATGAAATAAGCGCACAAAACTTTCGCACGCTCACAAGAATAATTATTTCCCGACAGCATTTTTTTTTAAAGTTCCCAGCCAGTGCCAGCATTTTTTAAGATTTTCACAAGTTTAATGCCTTCCAGAAAATATTCTTCTTTAAATATATATAAACATATAATATATTAAATGAAAGAAAAGACCCTGAAGAAAATTGAAGAAAAATACCTGAGATAATTGCATTTTTGTGATGGACTTTTGTTATAGATTAGATTCAGAGTGATGAGTTTTTACTGTTTGGCCTTAGTGGATGCTTTAGTGTTTATAAGTTGGGTAAGAGCGCCACCTGTAATAATAGCGGAAATACGGATTGCTGTAAAAACTTGTCAATGTCGGGGAAAGGGTTAAATCAAAAAATGCTTTAGTTTTATCAATGAATGCCTAAAGATAGCCCTGTACACTGCATGCTTGCACTAGAAGTCAGGACTCATGGAGAAACATTGTGCTCGTAGATCACTCATTAGATCAATTGGCGGAGAGTAGGTGGTCTTTTGTGGCTGCTCGAACACATTCGACCACATGCATGTCTACGCTACAAAAGCAATCCGGTCAAATTCTTTTTTGACAACCTCTGAATGTGGTCGAAGTGGATGACCTGAAAACGTTTCTCACCCTGTTTACACCTATAAATAGCATCGTCCAATACCAAATGTAAACAGTCCCAATGGAAGTTATTTTGAACTGTCTTTGAGCACCCTTGACTTCCGTAGTAGTATTTTTCCTACTATGGAAGTCAGTGGTGCTTCTATTTCCTCATTACAAATATCTTTCTTTGTGTTTAGCAGAACAGATATATTTATACAGGTTTGTAACAACATGAGAGCTACAGTAGATGTTTTTCTAACGCTGTTCAGTAATGTCAGTGATGATTTGGGGACAGGCTCTTTCCATTTTTTAGCATGTAATAGGAGTCACCGCTCCCTTTTATAAATGTGAAGAACCGGTTTAACATGTTACAGCGTGAGTCACTGGAGTTTCTCAGTATATGGAAAACAGTCCTGTGAACACAGACAACACACCCCAGCAAATACAGATGAACTCATGAGGAGAAGTGAGTGATAAAAACGGGGAGAAATGGAGTGGCAGGCGTTACAGGTCAGATAGATGGAGCATATTTTTAAGTAAATAAACTGTTAGATTAAAAACTCATGGAAACGATTAAAAATATGCGATTCAAAGTGTAAATGAGGTCGATTTAAAAATCATTTAATCATCATATGCACTTGCTGTTTAGCTATTGCCTGATTGACACACATCTATGTCTCACACATTTCCTGTTCCTGTGATGCAGTGTGTGTTTAACAGAGATCAGACACCAGCTAGGAACACACCAAGATAATGGTCGGCAGATTTTAAAGGGATAGTTCACCCAAAAATTTAAATGTACTGTTTACTCACTCTCAGGCCATCCCATATGACATTATTTCTTCAGTATAACAATGGAGAAGATATGTGCTCTGTGATTCATATGATGCGAGTAAACATTTTCCACCACTTTGACAGTTCAAAAAAGTAGAAATATCCAATACACGCATAATCCACACAACCCCTGGTGACGCATTGACGTCTTGTGAAGCCAATCGATTGGTTATTGACAGAAATGTAATATAGAACATTTGTAATACAATACATTATATACAGGGGGTGCGATTTACCCTCCCGCTCTACAAGTGTCAAGGAGAGGCTTTGCCAACTGCTAATAAACACAAATTTGTCCGACCCGAATCGCTTTTTACCCAAATCTGACGTGCATAAATATTTTCTTTTAAAGGGTAAACCCAACCCAAAACAAACCTGAGAAAATTAGACCCACGTCCGACCCAGTGGCAATTATTTTAAACCCGACAGGACAAGAATGTACACGGCACTGACGTGTGTGCTAGAGGTTTTCTCGGGTCCAAATAAAGGTACCCGACCCGACTTTTTTTTTAAAGACCCGACCTGAGATAAACCCGAGAAAATTAGACCCGAGTCTGACCCGAACCAGTGTAAATTTTTTTTTATAGCAATACCAAAGAGTTTTTTTTTACCTTAAAATAACGTTTCCAAAAAAGTTTCAGTCGTTCATCCACTCAAAACAGGGTGAATGGCACTTTCACATTCGCTTTGCCGCCCTCTATCAGCCAAAACCGCACTAAAGAAGTTTCCAACCGTCGGGTAGCGGTCCTGTAGTTCGAGTGAAAACTACAAAAACTTGCTTTACGGCAGACCTACAATCCAATCAGAGGTAATGGTGGTAATGAACAATTACGCTTCTAACATGTAGGGGGAGCAAAGAGCAATAAGTCTTTAGTGTTGCTTTAAACCCAACTGGACCCGAATGTAAATGGCACCGACAGACGTGTGTGCAGTCTGCAGCCCCGCACGAAGCAGTCAGACATAAACCCCGCTGATCTCGCAACCAATTTGACGAGCTGCTCCATTTGTTTTACTTCGTTATCTGAAAACGACACCCAGGTAACTGCTAAAATGTATACATTTAAAATTGACTGATATGTCTGTCTCAACGAAAATTAAGCTACCGCCAGCCACACAATGTCACAAGCGCTCTTGGCAAACAGAGGAGAGGTTTGAAAAGGACATTGATGCACACACACGAGAGAGTTCAGGTTTTCAGGTTCGTTCGGCAAAAAACACATTAATTGTAATTACCCGAGACCCGATGCCACTAATATTATACCCGACACGCGCAAGAAAGAAAACATCACAAGAAGAAGATCACACTTATTTTTAGCAGAGGCGGGGCTCTGCATTAACGCTAATTATGTTGTAAATAACGTTGTTTCTTGTAAAAACTGATCGATTGGTTTCACAAGACGTCAATGTGTTACCACAAGTCATGGGAATTACTTTTGTATTGGATATATCTGTTTTTTAAGCTCTCAAATTGGCATTATATGAATCACAGATCACTTCGGGTTCTGCAAAATATCTTCTTTATTGTTCTACTGCAGAAAAAACTGTCACCAACATATTGGATGCCATGAGGTTGAGCAAATAAACAACACATTTTCATTTGGGTAAATTATCCACCTAAGAATTATGTTTTTTGGTGTGTGCCGTATCGTCGGCTAAACTCCGACTCGCATGTGAATGCTGTAAGCTGTAAACATCAGCGCTAAAAAATAAGTGCTGCAGACGCGCAGTTCACATATTGTGCGAAACCAGACTGCCGAATGTAGTATCTATTTACACATATATCTATGATCCAAGTCAAGGCGGGGACTGATTTGAGGGGACTGCAGAGTTACATTTTAAGCTTTTTAAAAGCATGATGAAATTATTGTCACAGGAGAAACTTTTACATGCCGTATTTTTCAGTCTATAAGCCGTGTTTTTTTTCATAATTTGGCTGGTGCTGCGTCTTATAGTCAGGTGCGCCTTGTAGGTCAGTATGAATTAATTTAGACATTTATGAGGCAAGAGACAACATTACCGTCTATAGCCGCGAGAGTTCACCATATGCTGCTTCTGTATTTATGTAATTCAATAGATTCAGTGATGCGGAATGACGAGTCTGTGAACTTTACGCTAGTTGGCTTGTTTGGTTAATTTAGACTATTCAACCTTCCAGGTAAGTTCTGTATGCTATGGTTTATGGTTTAAATAACTGATAATATTACTTTAACGTACAGACATCTATTCAGCCTGCTGTTCTGTCTGCTATTGTTTAGTTGAATAACTCGCCTTTCCAAATTAAATGTCTTGGATTTTGTGAAATCATTTTCTAAATAAACGCGACGTATAGTCCACTGTGACTTATATATGTTATTTCATCTTAATGACGCATTTTTTAAGGATGCGGCTTATACTCCGGTGTGGTTTATAGTATACCGTAGGCTGTTATGATGCTGAAAGATGAGTTTTAACTGGTAAAATTATCAACTACTGGGGGACTTCCAGTTGTGTGAGAGATGGGTAATGGGTTTTTGGATAATGAAATGAATACTACCCACCGTGTTGAACATTATTGCAAACAATTTCAAGAATCCAGAGTTTGAATGTTTGCCAGAACTGTTGATTCCACTTGCATGATTCAACAATAACTTTAAAAGGAACTTCCACAGATGAAACCGAATGGGGCATGTTGTGTCATGTAAAATCAACATGTACTCATGAAGTCCTTTTATTGTTCTCTTACATACTTATTTGTATTCAAGGAGTGCTATTCATCCTTAATAGTGGTGTTTGCAAAGGAATGCATCAGTATGCATTTAGGTAAGGATTTAAACAAACCCTTAGTTTCCAAAGTCAACTTTATTGTTATTAGTGGCACATTGCATGTCAATTGTTAAAAACGTAACGGTTACAACAAACAAAGTCAGCTTTGGCATGTTAGCTGTGTTACAGACATGAATGGCAACTTGGTAAAGATTTAGTGTTGTTTATCTGATCAGTCGATGATACCAGTAAAAACATCTTGTACACTTACAGGCTAGCCTCAGATTGAAATGCATGTTTAAGGTGTATTAAAAATAACTTATCTTAATATATCATAACGTATCTTAAGTAACATCCTAAAATATATCAGTGCCATTTTGTTGTCTCAAGATGCACTGCTGTTTTTTTCTAAGGCACATTTATAAAAGCTACTTACAGTAAATGTCATAATTTAACTAATACTTACTCCTGGCTGTCTGTAAAACCAGGCCAATGTGTTAGAGATTGTGGTGCTTAAAACACTAGATACAGTTGCCTACAACTGCCAAGTCACATTAAATCAACTGAAATCGGTATTAAGACAGTCCATTTACTTACAAGAGTGCAAATGTTTTGTCGATTTTACTTGGTCAACAAGAAAAAGATTGATTTCTACAATTCTTTTATTTATCAGAATGGAATTAACTTAGTCTAATTGATTTCCCACTAGATCACTGTTTGATCCCTAAGAAGGTGGGTCCCTGCCGAGGTTCCTTCACTCGATGGCATTACAACGCAGCTTCTAGCAGTTGTGAAGAATTCATTTTTGGAGGCTGTAAGCAGAATAAGAACAACTACCTCTCCGAAAAGGAATGTTTGGATGCCTGTAAAGACACCAAAGGTAATGTATATCTCATGATAATGAATGCAGTGCGGATGGAAAATACTTTATAGATTTGTAGTGGGTTAAGTTATTTTATTGAATGAAACCCTTGAAACACAGCCGTTAATCTAAACACTGAAATGTTGTTTGTCTACAGCAATATATGGTGCTGAAGCGAGAAAGGTGTTAACCGAAGGTAAATCTGCTTCCTCCACTAAATTTTCGAATACTTGTTTTTTGTCTTTTTTAACGCATTTAGTGTTAAAGGTGCAGTGTGTAATTTTTAGAAGGATCTCTTGACAGAAATGCAAAATAATATACAAAACTATATTATCAGGCGTGGATAAAGACCTTTCATAATGAACCGTTATGTGTTTATTACCTTAGAATTAAAAGTTTTATCTACATACACCGAGGGTCCTTTACATGGAAGTCGCCATTTTGTGCCGCCATGTTTTCACAGAAGCTCTTAACGGACAAACTTTTTTACTAAGTTGTCTCTGGCGATCGTAGATATGTACACTAGATGTCTCCTTGGCTGCCGCAGTTCATTGGACCTAATGCGTCAAGTAGAGCCGCCATCTTGAAACAGGGGAACCCCGCGTCAGAGTCATTGTAGGCAATGGTGTAACGGAAATAAAATCACCATAAATCGTCATAAATGCGATTTTCTAGGTTTTGTTTTGGTTCGTTCCAACAGTCAGACATGTATTTAGCACTGAGTCCAGAAAAAAATAAGAGTTTTGATATAAAAATCTACTTTTTCTAACTATAATGTATAGTGCTAGTAGGCCTAACATCCATACGCAGCACAAAAGTCCGGCATCGTCCATGAATTCGGAGTACAGGCTTTCGGAGATAGTAGCTTTACTTAGATCCTTCCTATGACAAGACCCCTGTTCTAAGATGGCGGCGGTTTTGATGCATGCTTAGAACCCCAAGGCGACGTCTAAGCCGTTTCTCAATATGCGTTCTTGTCTGTACTTTTGTTCTTGTGGACTTGTAAAAAAACATCATAAGTCGCGGCCCAAGTACTGTTCAAAGTTCGCATTAAGCCCAAGTTCACACAAAATCCCCGGATGTGTTCTTGATCCGCCCATTTTATCGAGGATGCATCAGAGGAGACTTGTGTGGACTTATGACAGTGAGGTTTCCCAGAATGCATTTCGCATCAGGAGTTCGTTCTTCCGAGTCTGAACTTGCAAGTTTGAACTACGAAGGACACAAGTCCGAGTTTGGCGTACTTGGTATTGAGAAACGGCTCTAGTGTATATATCTATGTCCGGTGATGACATGTTTGTCCGGTGGTGGCTAACGTAGCTTTTCTATGTGTTTCAAAAGCGAGAGGTAAACAGTGGACTGAGCCTTCGGTTGCAATGCGCAACCTGACTACTAGATGTCGCTAAAATTTACACACTGCACCTTTAAGGGGAATTTCCGGTTAAATGACGTACTGTAACAAATAGGCTTCATTTTGATACATAATTTTTTTAAAGATTTTTTGTACTTGGGGTGAAATATGATCTTAAGGTTTTTTTTTGGGATTCATCATCAACCTTTATCTGGGTTTTTGTTCATTTGATTTTGTGTGTGTTGTTTTTTTCTGTGTATGTGTGATACAGACTGTACTTCTCCGTGTAAAGAAGACCAGTTTAAATGCTCTAATGGCTGCTGTCTGAAGAAAGAGGTTGAATGTGATGGACAAACGCATTGCAGCGACGGTTCTGATGAGGCGTCCTGTGATAAAGGTCAGACTTTAAGCTTCATAATCATACATGAGTTCTGACATTAAGTTTACATTTATAAAAGCTATTACATTTATCTTTTTAGTGAATGAAAGCCTGTCCCAACTTCTTGTCATTAAGGCGAATTACAAAGGTGAGTTTCTTGCACTTCCTCAAAAATAATGGGGTGATTAACATTTAACATGAATACTTTACCCTAAAATTAAAATTCTCTCAATTTCCTGACTCCTCTTACAGTAGTTTTGTAATGGCATTGCATTGCATTGGGTGCCATGATATTAAAGCACATCCATCCATCATTAATATAATCCATATAAGGGTTGAGTGGGTTAGTAAATGTCTTCTAAAGATAACCGATGGTTTTTGTAATAAAAATATTATTATAAAACTGTAAACACTGGCTTGTAATACTGTTTGTACACATAGGCCCATGTCATGCGTCACAGACGGTCAAAGGTCGAGCTTACGCCGGACATTGACTCTGTGCATTTCATGACACATTCGACCGTTACTGGAAGCCAATGTTTATAGTTTACAAAGTTTAAAATTAAAATATTTAATATGAAATTTTTTCATTATGGACGAACCATTCCTTTAAGCATTATTGAGCATTAACCCTTTAAGTTCAGAAATGTATGACCTCTATGGAAGTTTACTAAGTCCAAGTCCAAGCGGCTCTTTGTGAAAAGAAGTAAAAAGGAGCAAAAAGCAACATAAAAGTACTCTACATGATTCATGAAATGCACCGTAAGTTTTCTGAAGTCATGACAGTGTGATCAAAATGTTCAGAAGTTGCTGGAAACCTTTTTCTCAACTTTAGATCTAAAATCTTCAAACCCGCATACTGTACTGTAGATATGATACGCAAAGGCATGTCATGTTGTCAGGTTTTGATGTCAAGATTCTGCTACTTGAATTTGCAAAACTGTGACTGAGAATCGAGAGCTACGGCAGAGGGGTAGGGAGTGAACATAAAAACCCCTCATTTTTAGCTAATTTCTTTCCTTTTTATTATCATTCCTTACTATCTTTTCTATATTAAAATGTTTTTGTTTATAATTTCATTGTTATAGAAATTCCCCAAATAATCATGCTTGTGGTAGAGCATTGCGTTAACAATCATGGGTTCAAACCCAGGCAACATGCATGCTGATAAAAATGTATACCTTGTAATGGACTGTAAGTCGCTTTGGATAAAACTGTCTACTCCACGTCACTTAACTAAAACAACTTGGGTTTTAGACACTAATATGACACCACTTGCTTTAATAGGTTTTGCATTTGTACATGATATCTAACTATGATTCTCTTTTAATCCATTTCATTTCTTTGATATTGGTATAGCCGGCTGTACCGATCCACCAAATACAGGCCCATGTCGAGCTCATTTTCCACGTTGGTATTATGATCCCGCTAGTAAAGATTGCCATCACTTCACTTACGGTGGCTGCGAAAACAATGAAAACAACTTTGAGAAGAAGGATGATTGCTTGGAGAAATGCTCGGGTGTCACAGGTATGATTTGGTGCCCAAATCTAAACTACGAAAATTTGGTGATAATGGCTGAAATCAGTTCAGTTTGATCTATTTTGTGCCTTTATAGAAAATAATGTGTTTGCGAGAGGATTGTTCAATGTGAGAGAGACAGGAGAACTAGGAGAAAGCCAATCAGGTAAGTCTTTTTTTATTTAGTGTTAATACATAGATGTTCAAAAAACACTTTTTTTAACCAAAATGTGTTATATAATAACGTTTATCATTTAAATTTTTTTATATTTTCCTTAAAATGTGTTTATGCTAGCTTAAAATGTGAGTTTCTCTGATAATATGCGGATTAAAGGTGCAGTGTGTAAATTTTAGCGGCATCTAGTGGTGAGGTTGCGAATTGCAACCAAAGGCTTAGTCCACTGCTCACCTCTAGATTTTGAAACACATAGAGAAGCTACAGTAGCCGCCACCGGACAAACATGTCATCGCCGGAGACAACTTAGTAAAAAAGTTTGTCCGTTAAGGTCTTCTGTAAAAACATAGCGGCACAAAATGGCGACTTCCATGTAAAGGACCCTTGGTGTATGTAGATAAAAATGTCTCATTTTAAGGTAATAACCGCATAACGGTTCATTATGAAAGTTCTTTATACACCCCTGATAATATAGTTTTGTATAATATTTTGCATTTCTGTCAAGAGATCCTTCTAAAAATGACACACTGCACCTTTAAAGAGTTAGTTCACCCGAAAATTAAAATTGTATTTTAAATCACTTACCCCCATGTCGTTCTAAACCACCAAGTCCTCAGATTGTCTTCAGAACTCATTTTTAGATATTTTTGAAGATTTTGAAAACCGTGAGGCTTGTGCCCATTGGCTTCAGTTGGATTTACACAATCGGGCCCGGGAAGGAGTGAAGGACGTCGCCAGAGAGGTCTATGTGCCATCAGTCATTCAATAATAATATTTTAAAGCAACGAGAGCACTTTTGTGTGCAAAGAAAAAGGAGCGAACGATTTGATTCAACAATTTGTTCTCCTCCATGGTCGTTCAGTTCGCCTATAAAAAATGAGCTGTTGTTATGCAGCTGGTTGCCAGTAACTTACTGTAGAAGATAAAGACTGAAAATGTTCCATGTTCATTCAACCTTGAACAAACCGTTGCCAGCAAACAACATAAATGCAAAATCTGCAGTGAGTTGCTGGCAACCAGCTGCATAATAACAGCTCATTTGAACATTCATACAAGCTGTTTAAATATTGTTTACAATGTTTGCATAATGCACTTAATAAAAAAGGAAAAAAAACTTTGGCAACAACCAAGCTAGAGTACAAATGGTTGTATGGAATCGTTTGTTTTGTTTTCTTTGTGCACAAAAGTGCTCATGGTGAACATGGACCTTTCTGCCGATGTCTTTTATTCTTTTGTGGGTTTGATTGTGTAGATCCAACTGAAGTCAATGGGACCAACAAAAGCCTCCCTGTTTCCATCAGAAATATCTAAAAATGTTTTCTGAAGACAATCGCAGGACTAAGTGGATTAGAACACGACACAGGTTTATGATAAAATTGTCATTTTGGGGTAAGCTAACCCTTTAAAATGATAATGATGCATTGTACGTAACCCCTTAATAGGTTTTTTGGCAACCGCATACACACACTTTTTTCTGTCTTTCAGCATCTGTTGCTCTGGCTGTGGTTTTGGTTGTGGCTGTCTTGGCCATCGTGGCTGTGTTGGGTTATTGTTTCTTTAAAAACAAGAGAAAGAATGGTGAACATCAGCGTGTGGCCACCAGCAATCCTACAGTTGCCTACAGTGATGATGTCCAGGTCTACAATAGCACAACGTCCAAAGCATGACTTCTTTAAGTCTGTCTTTCTCGGCCATGTGATCTGTTGTTGATATAAATTGGGCTGAGTGCAGTCTGATGGGCGATGAAAATCATTTTCATGTAACTCAGTTAAAGATCCTGACCTCAGCATGAAACTAAATGACACGTGTTTAGTCACTAAACTGGGTGTTTTGTTTCAGGTGTGGTGTAATGCTAAAGGAATTTTATTTGTGTTTTTATGATTTCTGTTAGGATTTCAGACTTAAGATTTGTATCACTCCTTACTGTAAATGACTTTGAGAGTACTAAGGAGTACTCGGCGAAAGGTCATATTAAAGCCATGGTTAGTCAGATTAAGGCTATTACTGTCGTTGACAGTTTAGTTAAAACACAGAGCTCTATATTTGTTTAACTTACAGCCATAGTTTATGAAAACTTAAAGGGGATGTGGAATTTCTAAATGTACTCATGCTTATTTTTGTTAAGTTTTCATTTTAAAATATTTTTATGGTGTGGCCTAATTATTTTTTTTATGTTAAATACATTTAATATTTTGTATTATTTGTACCACAAGCCATATGTACTTCAGCACAGTAAATGTTTAATGTGGAGTTCATGTTGCACTGATTTTAAATTGTCCGTTTTTTTTCTCTGTGTGGCCTACTAAAGAGAACCTGTTAACACAAGTTCTTGATAATATTAAAGTGATGTGTGTTTAAACATTTGTTTTATTAAATAAACCTGTGTTTGTGAATGAGCATGTGAGTGTTTCATTTTACAGTGGTTTTCAAACTGGGGTCACCCAGAAAATTTAATAGAAAAATGACCAAGCGAAAAGTGGCAAAGTATGTTGCCATTTATTTAATTTTGGAAACAACATGCTGTTCTTTTTTTAGATCAAATTTACTTTTTATATATTGATGTTTAAATGTTTCTTCATAAATAAGCATATATAAAATAATATATTTATATACACACATGCTCACCTAAAGGATTATGAGGAACACCATACTAATACTGTGTTTGACCCCCTTTTGCCTTCAGAACTGCCTTAATTCTACGTGGCATTGATTCAACAAGGTGCTAAAAGCATTCTTTAGAAATGTTGGCCCATATTGATAGCATCTTGCAGTTGATGGAGATTTGTGGGATGCACATCCAGGGCACGAAGCTCCCATTCCACCACATCCCAAAGATGCTCTATTGTGTTGAGATCTGGTGACTGTGGGGGCCATTTTAGTACAGTGAACTCATTGTCATGTTCAAGAAACCAATTTGAAATGATTCGAGCTTTGTGACTTGGTGCATTATCCTACTGAAAGTAGCCATCAGAGGATGAGTACATGGTGGTTATAAAGGGATGGACATGGTCAGAAACGATGCTCGGGTAGGCCGTGGCATTTAAACGATGCCCAATTGGCACTAAGGGGCTTAAAGTGTACCAAGAAAACATCCCCCACACCATTACACCACCACCACCAGCCTGCACAGTGTTAACAAGGCATTATGGATCCATGTTCTTATTCTGTTTAAACGCCAAATTTTGAGTCTACCATCTGAATGTCTCAACAGAAATCGAGACTCATCAGACCAGGCAAACTTTTTCCAGTCTTCAACTGTTCAATTTTGGTGAGCTTGTGCAAATTGTAGCCTCTTTTTCCTATTGGAGATGAGTGGAACTCGGTGGGGTCTTCTGCTGTTGTAGCCCATCCACCTCAAGGTTGTGTGTGTTGTGGCTTCACAAATGCTTTGCTGCATACCTCGGTTGTAATGAGTGGTTATTTCAGTCAAACTTGCTCTTCTATCAGCTTGAATCAGTCGGCTCATTCTCCTCTGACCTCCAGCATCAACAAGACATTTTCGCCCACAGGACTGCCGCATACTGGATGTTTTCCCTTTTCACACCATTCTTTGTAAACCCTAGAAATGGTTGTGCGTGAAAATCCCAATAACTGAGTAGATTGCGAAATACTCAGACCGGCCCGTCTGGCACCAACAACCATGCCACGCTCTAAATTGCCTAAATCACCTTTCTTTTCCATTCTGACATGGACATTCAGATACATACATACATACATACATGCATACATAATATCAGTAAGGGATCCCTCAAAGAAAGTTTATAATATTTCTGAGCCCTTCCCATCCGTATAATGTTCGAAAACCCCAGTCATAGGACATGCCTCGTTCTGTAGTGTGTGAATGCAGTGCCATCTAGTGGCAGGACTAAGAAGAAGAAAATATTAATCATAAAGCACTATCACTTTTAAAGCTGGAAAATGAAGTTACTAAATGTGCTGACAGTATAGTTAACACACAAAAGTCATTAGCCAGTATGTACCACCTATAAATATAATATAATATGCATACATACACTAAGTCAACATTTGAAGTGGATAAAAACCTTCATAAAAGTTGTCTTAAAACCAATAATTGAATTAAAAATCAATTTAAACTGCTTAACTGCAATACACTTATACATTTTATACTTTATACATTTAAAGTAAAAACTATATTTTGGCAAGGAAAAATAAATATTTTTAAGATTAGAAATGTTTTTGTTGCCCCTGAAATATGTGTTAATTTTCAAATTCAAAGATATATTTAATTAAGCTTTGCTTTCTACAAAATGTATTTAGCATAAAAATACTTTTGGCCAGAGAAATGTATTTTTGCCATATGGAAATACAAGAAATGCACATGAAAATGGTTTGATGTTTCAAAAATAAGAATAGTAAAGCCATGATGTTTGAAATATATTCCTAAATGTATTACAGTAGCCTACATCTATAGATTTTAAACTAACCCTAACTGTAATAAAATCACAAAACAATAGAATACTTTGTCATGTTTAAGGTGGATTTTACACACCTTGTATTACTTAATCAACAAACTGTAATAATGGCTTCAGACAAAAGCCAAACATCTACTCAAGATGTCTGCATGTGAGATGCTGTTAGGTTACTTCAAGGCAATGACTTGTTGGGTCTTGTCTGAAATGTCTTAGACATTTAAAGCAAGCCATTGTTATGTTCCTTTACCTTATCAGCCAGTCATCATACGCCAGTGAAACTATTGCACAACAAGCAAAGCTGACCTGAGGGGAAACTTCAACTTCAAGGTTAATGTATTCATTGAGTGGCACCTCCTATTAAAGTTAAAGGACATAGAGTGAGTGTGCATGATCTTAAAGAACCTCATTTGCTATGCAAATAAAATCTTTTTACTCTAGCTTGCAAGAGAATAGCATATAGCATCTTGAAGTTATTTAATTACTTTATCTTCTTTTTATCTTTTCATCTGGTTTTATTTTCTCTTTTGTATTCATTTTGTTTAGCTGTTAATTGCTATTTTATACCTTGTATATGTTTTAGCACTTTGGGCAACTTATAAATGAATAAAGTTGAACTTAAAGTCATTGTGATGTTTGCTTCTCTGTTGTTTGACAGGATGTGCTCATGACTGCATAGCTCACTGACACATCAGTCCCAATAATCTCTTGATGTTTTCTCATAAAATATGAGCTTCACTTAAGTGGTCTTACTTCAAATGTGAACATGTGTTCAGTGTTCCCAGGCTTCCCTCTCAAGCTTTGGCATAAAATTCTCATGGCCGGATTATGAACTTTTAAGACATTGTGAGAACCTGCTGTACTTCATTCAGTTGGTTCTGCGTATAAGAAAGTTGCATTGTGATAAAACGCACAAACGTGTCCTAGTGGAAAAGATAGTGTTTGGGTGATAAGGATGTTTGTGATGTGTCTTGACATGCTTTGTTGCGATTTGCATTTTGATAATGACAAGTTTTTAACCATGTTGGCTGAAAAAACCCTATACTATGTCCATATTTATAACAGGAGAACAATGCATGTTTCAAGTGCAATAATGATCTGGTTGATTCTGTATGAATCATACATCCTGAGATCTTTCATTAAAAAAGTTAAAAATCTTGAAACTTATGTGCATTTCAAATCTGAATAGTCACAAAATGTCAACAACAATAATATTGGCTATTCCACAAATATATACACGGATTTTCATGAGATCATGTTGGACGTAAAGTAAAATAAAAAGTAGACAAACCACCTAAAATGTGACATACAAACTAGTCTGATACACAGCAGTTATTTGCTTTAGTGAAGAAACAAACAAATTCATGTTTTCGTTTGGACACACACATACAGCTGTACAGTACACGCGCACACGCGCCCTCGATGATATGACAGTGCTTGCGCATGCGCACTCGCTGATTTTCGAAAAAAGCGGAGGGCGATAGGAGGAGAACATGATCTGACTGTCTGTCAGCAACAAACGGATGAGTTTGAGCAGGAAAACCTTTCGTTGCAGTTTTTGGACGTTTTGTTATGCTAGAGAGACCTCGTCAACATAAATGCAACTTTATCTGGGATTGTTGAGTTGACGTCCTACCAAGTTTTACACTTTATTATCTTGTATTGGTAAGTGTTTGCTAAAGTTTACGCTTCCATACTTCTGAACCAGTTGAAAAGTTTAATTTTGTGTGTTACGTTCATTTTGTAAGCGTGTATGTGAAGTAATATGCTTGCAGGATGTTTTCGTGGTGGAATTTAACGATGTTAGGCACTGTCTTCACAAGTAAACTAGAAAAGTTGAAAGTTTGAGCTAAATGCCATATGTTCGGCATTCGGTCGCGACGACTACAACGCTACCATAAAACCAAACTGTCAGTCCCGTGCATTTGTAGATGATGACAGTCAGTTTAACTTAACAGCTTATTTAAAAATATTAAATCTCAATTTTTTCTTCTTTCATTGAAGCACACAAGAAGCTCTTTGTAAAGCGTCTCAAATTATAATAATAAATATGTCTAACGTTACTTGTAATAAACTTTACACTCAGATTGTGATGTGTATGCAAACTCTGCTCAAATTAAACAGCTACCTCCAGCATATGTTGGTTGGTTGGTTTTAGCTGGTTTCCCTGCCTGGTTTTAGATGGTTAAGCTGGGTTTAGAGGGTTTTGGACACAAAGTTGGTCTTCGTTGGTCAGGCTGGGAGATCAACCAGCTTGACCATGCTGGAAGCTTTGCCAGTTTGGCTAAGCTGGTTGTAGCTCATTTAAGCTGGTCCTCCCATGCTGGGAAAGTTGGTTAAGCTGGTCTTCCACCTTGGTCAAGCTGGTTGGTCAGCTGGTCTCCCAGCTTGACCCAGCTGAAAGGGTGGCCAAAACCACCATTTGTATGATGTATGTATTTTAGGTATATTTTGTTAAATCTAAAAATGTAGGGGTTTAACTCATCAAATCTTTGGTTTTCAGAGGATACTTGTTTGATTTAATTTGAATTGGTTTTTAAATTAAGGTAGAAATGACATTAGCAGTCTTAAAGGACTCCGTTTTTTCTGTATCTAAACCAAAACCAAACGGTGGCACAGAATGACCTCTGGTCTGATGAGTGGTCACCGTCTGGAGACTTTAGCTCAAGATAAGATTTGCCTTGTAGGGGGGGAGATAATGCAGTGGTCTGCAGGATGAACCTCAGTCAGTGTTATAATCGACGTAAAATATATTACTTAGCCAGAGAATTGTGAAAGAAGCAGGATATATGACTCAATCTCTGAGGAATGTTCGTAGCTATTAGAACATCTTTACAAAAATATATTTCTTGCCAGTTTGCATGTCATGTTGCTACATGCTTTCTAGATTCGATTAGGATCATATGTGGGGCATGCAAAATGCCCATGCATGCAGATAATTAAAATTTACTGTCAGTCACATACAAAAACCCAGCAGAATTTTCTCTGAATCTGCTCAGCTAACTAGGATTTGGATTTAAAGGAATCATTGGTTCGTAACAAAACACTTTCATGAAACTTGTGAGAACCAGGGGTCGTCTTACTTGGAAACGTGGAGCTGGTATGCCAACATTTTTTATCTGTTCACATTCAAACTAGTGTTAGTCACTAAATATACACAAAATACGAGTTGTTTTCTCTCACAAACGTATAGTTTTATTTCATAAGACATTTATTATTTACCCACCAGAGTCATATGGATTTCTTATTTTGTTGATGAGTGGGCTTCAAAGAAATGGCCACTATTGAGTGTCTTTGTAAAGCTAGGAAGAGCAAGGATATTATTTAATATAACTCCAAAGTCATATACACATAGAATGGCTTAAGAGTGAGTAAAATATAGGCTACTTTTTCAATCTGGGGTGCATTATCCCTTTAAGAAGCAGCCAGCCATTGATTCCTGGCACTTATATATTGGGGAAGTCATTACCATTAATTTTTTAGGAAATTAGGACCTATTGTGCCTGAAATGGAATTGTGGACACACCCAGTTCCTTTCCCAGCCATGCCTGTGGCCGACCCCACGCTAGGGTGTCAGGCTGCTCCTGTTATTTCCTGATCCTAGATAGATAAGAAAGAGCAACTGTGTTTTTAAAAAATGCATTTGTCTCCAGTCCACATTCCTACTTAAAGAATCTTTAATGTCAGTGTTTACTTCTTATATTTGAAGTTAGCATTGCTGGCAGGCTTCCAGAGCGGGACATTAAACTAGAATTAGGTCAGTGGTCCAAATGAGCCAGTGCTGGGTTACTTATTACCACACTTCCTTTTTGTTTATAACCAGGTCTCAACAACTCAACTCACAGACTCAAATTTGCCTTGGCCTAAAATTGAAGGCTGGTTATTTGACTGTTAAATCTTCTGCTCTTTGACACACATAACCAGTCAAAAGTTTGGACACACCTACTCATTATTTATTGTTACTATGTGCCACATTTTAGAATATTAGTAAAGCCGCTCTGGCTTGTATATTTAAATTTTTTGTATTGGCTGTAGCAGATTTTCTGAACCAAGAGATCGCCGGGAAATAATGAGTGGAAACACAAACAAAAAAGAGGTGTTTGGGTTTTCTTAATTCTTTTTTTTTTTCAAATGATTGATCTGTAATGCTGCGTTGTATCTACAGCAAATTCTGTGTTTTTTTGGAAGCTTGCAACAGATATAGGTATAGTTCAGCTGACAAATACAAGATTGGGGAAACTTGATTTGACTTTAAATAGTAGTAGAAATAATTACACTAAAAATGATGGGTAATTTTCAACCCAGCGCTGGGTCAAAAAGGGACAAACGCAGCCGTTGATTCAAATTAACCCAGAAAATGTTTATAATTATCCCAACAATGGGTATAAACAAACAACCCATCATTTTGGTTTGAAACAACCCAGCATTGTGTCGAAAATAACCCAGCATTTTTCTAGGGTGAAGTATGCACTTCTCATCTTATTTTCTCGGAAGCTGAAGCCTGTTTGTGTGTAAGCATGCATAGAGATGTGAATCTGTGCTTGTTTTAGTCATCTGTTTCTATTTTTCCTTTGACAACTACTTCCTCTAGTTAATATCTTTTCAATGACTAGATTGGGTTACTTGGATATACGCTTACAGTGCCTATGAGGAGTCTGCTGTGTTTTCAGATTAATGTTAGTCATTTACAGGGACTAAATTTGACACTAAGCGCCAAATGCGAGTAAAAATTTGCACTGATAGCCCGAGGGCCTGGGCCAGCATGAACGATGATCGGGCCAGTTGACGCGGTTTCCCAGACAGGGATTAGATTAGTCCTAGACTAAAATAAATGTAAGAGCTGTACAAATGGAAAACAACTTGCACTGACATATCATAAAATACATCAGTGCCCTTTGTTTTGCCTTAAAATTCACACAAGTAAAGCTTTTAGTAAGGCATGCCTGTTAAAACAAGTTATATTTCCCAATTAAACCAAGGCCCAGTCCTGGCTTAAGCTAATCCCTGTCTGGGAAACCACCCCTGTGCTATGAGTTAGGCTAGTAGTTAGGCCTGTTTTATTTGAGTGCTTTTTAGTGTAAAACATGTTGAATTTTAGCAGACAGACTATTGATTCGATTCATAAAATGATAAGCAATGTTCTCAGAAAAGCAGTTTATTCAGCACACTGTCCTCCGACATCAATTAAAGATAAACAGCCCCTGACCTCCTTATGTACTTTAGTGTTATTATACTAATTTTGTAGGCTTGTCTTGAAGCTTCTTTAAATTTGATTTCATTGGAATAAATAAATTCTGCATTTTTAAAGTGTTCTGTTGCTTGTTTCCTTAAACCTTTTGATCAAGGCATGTCAATTATAAAAGGTTTATTTATAGTCTTAAATCTGATTGGTCAATAGCTGTTTTATTTATGATAAAACACAGCTATGACTGCTGCACCCAACAATTCTGAGTATGATAACACGGTACCCTTGCTGTTGGCAGTGGCCCAGGCACTTTTTTTTTCAGCAGAAGGAAGGCTTTTAGTGATTTTACTTCACTTAAGTTTGTGATGATACATAGGCCTGTTTTTATTCATTTATGTTCTTAAAAACAATGTTATTTTGTGAATTTGTCATTTGTCTGTCATACAATGTGTTTACCCGGTTTATGGTTCAAAAAACACAATATTTTCCACATACCGTACAGTATTGTTGCTCCTCTACGCCCTGCCTTTCTGAAGCGTGTCAATTTCTGCAAAGCTCATCATTCTGAGAAAGCTCGGTGTGCTCCTATTGGCCAGCTTTCCAGTGCATTGTGACTGGGCAAATTCCTCAAGCACATTCTGGAAATGTGACGCTCCTCACCATATTTAGAAGATTAGCTTCCAAAGCAAATAATATTGCCTTTATAACCTTATCAATACAAGCCCGAATCTGATACAGAAAATGTAGATGACGAAGCTGATTGATCAACTTTACCAGTACAGCTTGAGCATAACGTAACAGATTGGTAAGGTAATGATACTAAAACACGAATGGCGGTTTTCCATTGCATAGTACCCCACGGTTTGGTTTAGTTTGGGTCAGGTCAGCTTACTTTTGGGAGCTTTTCCACTGGGTGCAGTACGTAGTACCCGATACTTTTTTTCGTACCACCTCGGTTAGGGTTCCAAGCGACCCGAGCTGATACCAAACGTGACACGAAAACACTGTAGATCACTGATTGGTCTGAGACAATTGTCACTACCAGCGTCATTCTGGGAAAACAAAATCTGAAGCAAAAAACAGAAAAAGTTTGATGATGATTTCTGGTTCCTAGAATGCTTTGCATGAGGCTGTTATTGTAGAGTTTTATTCTGTAAAGTTCAACTTTATTCAACTTTGAACAAACTCTTGCCAGTAAATAACATAAATTTAAATCTACGGTAATTTACCAGCAACCCAGCTGCAATACCATTGTAATTTCTACGGATTTTTTTTACAGTGTAGCTTTACCTTCATGCTAGCTTGCGCTGTCTCGAGCAAACATGTTGTCATCTGTGCTCTGCTATAAGTTCCCAAACTCAAATGATGAAAAACATCCACAGGTTGTGAATCAGGGACAGCATAACAGTTTTTTCCAGACTTGCAGTTTGTGGTGGAAGATTCGCGACAAGCACGTCCGCATTATATATGCTTAAATGCAGCTTCAATGAGGCTCAGCGGAGCGCCGTCGACTGACGCCACGGGTTGGGTGTTTGTACAGAAACTGTCATGTGATACAGAGGTGGGTGATTCTCACGAAAACTTGGTTTTAAAAATGTCAAGCATGAAAATGTAAAAATTTTTTAAATTTACTTTTTTTTCCCACCAGACATTGAAAAACAAAGTCTGGAGTAAATGGGAACATTAATTTAAAAACTTTTACTTATCATTTAACACTTTTTGTAAGATAATTTAAAAAATTAGTCCTAAAAAATCTAATTATCGCAACAGTCAGAAAACATCAACACTGACATATTTTCAAAATGACATGACAAACCTGAAAGAACATAATTTGAAGATTCTGCACATGCATTTAAAATCAAAGTATTATGCTTCTATTAATTAAATTAACATTTAATAAGCATCTGTTGCGGTAATGATAATCAAGATGTCGTGTAAGCATTCTGACAAGACAATATTTAAAATTAACTGTAAAAAATGATCTTACCTGGTAGCCATCTTGAAGTAACTGGTCCATGTGCTTGGTGACTCAAAATCAAACTTTATTAAAATTCTGTATGTGTGCTTAAACTGTTCTCAAAAAGGGTTGCGGAGGATGAGAACATCAGGCATGGACACATCATTTTCCTAATTTTTCTTCATTATTATTATACATGAATATTCAGTAAATATTTTTTCTGTCATCTAAAGTAGTCTAGCAAAACATCCATTTATTTTTTTTCTTAATATTTTTGTGTTAATTTGATTAAATTACAACATAACGCATGTTCAAACACAGCCGGACACATTGCGGTAATGAGAATTTCAGCAGAAAATGAGATAAAATTTACAATTATAAATTCTTATGTTGAAATCACACATTGTGCAAGGTAGAACACAGTATTGTGTTAATTCTGATGCTTTTTAATGTTACTATATTACACATTTTAAAGCTAAAATCATTAGTGCCGTGGTGTTTCAATGGTTTCGTGAGAATCACCCAGGTAGTGATAAACGCGATGTGCAAACATCTATTTGTGGTGGCCAATTTAAATTTTGTGGCGGACTGAGAAATAAATGAATGTATGGGAATGTACAGCGACGCTCTCACTTGTATGATGTCACAGCAGTAGGCAGCACAAATATAATGACACGCCTATAATCCCTCCCACTGCGAAGTAATACTAAACTCAATGGAAAAGCTAACCACGCCAAAATGTGGTGAGCTGACCAGACCCAAACTAAACTAAACCGTGGGGTACTATGCAATGGAAAAGCGCCATAAGACCATGTCTGCATTTGTGATCATAGAAACAACATACAACAAGTGCTACTATGCACTGCTTAAAACTCGTGTTTGAATGGTTTAGTCAGTAGTAAACTCTTTAAATATAAAAACATAGACTACTTACAGGCTGTGAGTCAGAAGTGGACAGAGTTATGATAATTACAGTTGTGTCCACGTCAACAGGCTGAGGAAGTAAACTGTTGCCTACAATCCATGTGTTCAGTGTAGTCAAAAAAAAAGAGATTTCAGTCGGAGACGATAGCTTGCGTCATCGTAGACTTTGGGATTTGTAACATTGCAGCTCATTAACATGTACTAATACACACTTACACACCAAAAGAAATGTAAAATCATGCAAAGGACAATATGGGCTCTTTAATTATATTGCGTGGTAATCGTTTTATAAAAGCTTTGTTTCGCATTTTGCCTAACAACACCCTCAGCCGTGACTTAGTCATATTACAGCAACCTTTACAGTATTATTGTACGATATTTAAATGTACTTTTATGCATTTGGCAGTCGCTTTTATCTTACAATTCCTTCAAGCTATACATTTGATCAGTTTGTGTTCTTTGCTAAACAAAACCTATAATCTTTATGCTGCTCACGCAATATCACACCACTATTTGTGTTTTTTAATAATGTGCAAACTTAAGATGTTTACTGGCCAACCATAAAGTTGTAATACCACAGAAATGCTCCCAGAATAGGTCCTCTTGTATCTGTGATCTGCCTTGTCATGTGATCTAGCGCTGAGCTGTAAGGGGCTGTTTGTTTATTGTTGTTCTCCAGCTGTGTCATTTAACCCCCATCCTTCTTTATAGCCTTGTCTGAGAGCAAGATTTAGTTTTAGACTAAGACTTGATGGCAACATGGATACTTTAACAAGCTTTTAGAGTCATTTTAACATGGTAAGTGTTGGAAATACTTTTGATGATAGCAGCTTTATCTTTCTTAGTTAAAGCATCTTAAATTTTGTGCACAATTTGTATGTTTAATTTGTATATGTATAGTGGTTCTTGTCTGATTTTGCTTTAGAACCTTATCAACCCTTTAACTGTATATTAAGTGGTAATGCAACACAGTAATGCAGTCGTTTATCAATCAAACTTAAGCAAAAATGTCAACTGAACATTTGTTTTATTGCAACCCAACAGTTGAGATTAAGTGTTAGTTTACATCATAGACTTTATAAAACATGGACATAGTGTTTGTAACATCAGTCATAGGTTTCTAAAGAGCATTTTTAAAGCCCAAGGTGGGCGGAGCTGACGTTGCCATCTGAAAGCACATCATCGTGCGTCATTCCCTGATTACCAAAAAATGAGTGGTTGAAGCTGAGTTGCCTGGCTGCTGAAACCATGCCCACCTAACTTAACGCTAGTGACAGCAACGGCAATCCACCTGTCACTCAATTGGCCACGCCCTTAAATATACAGAACTTTAAGGCTTAATATAATTATTAACGGATAAATAAAAAATTCACCCCCTCACAGTTGTCATGAAGGGGCGAAATTAGCTTTATAGATCAAAATCACTTTTTATATCAGGTTGTAAACTAGGGCTGTTACAATGTTTAAATAATCGTCTCATCGCGATTGTTTGACTTCATTGCAATGATTTAGCACATCTTTTTAAAAAACACAAGGGGGAGCTGCAGAGCCTGTATTAACGGGACTGTATCAGATGGCGCTCCTTAACTGACAGTGTAATGCGATACATTGCAAAGCCATTCAATACAGTGAGATATCGCATTCATAATCGTGGATGAATCAAATGCGATTATGAATGCAATATTTCCCCTCTTGTCAGTAACCTACGGCTCTGTGTAGTAAATGCCGCTTCATCTAAGCAGCTGATGACAATTTATTACTAATCAAAGAACCGGCATTACTGACGAGATGCGTGTGACAATTGCATGCGATTAATCGTGGAGCCCTAATTTAAATACTCACAACAATGTGTGAAAATTATTTCATGGACAAACATTTATGAGAAATAAATGCCAATGCAATAAAAAACAGACAATTAATTGGCATAATCGTCAAAACCCTAAACAGGCAATTAATCAGCATAGCCGCCACAGTTTATTAGACAATTAACCGTCAGCCAAATTTCATAATCGTGACAGGCCTTCTGTAAACATTATTTTATGCCTTAAAGTTGGACATTTTAAAATGTGGGGGGGGGGGGGGGGGGGGTATGTGTGTGTTTGTTACAGCAAGGTATTGATGTAAATTACATTGATTTAATATTTTATGGATTATATGGATCTTTCTGTCACTTTGAAATACTTAAGTATTCAGGTACTTGTGCCCATTTCTAGAAATAAGGAAATGCTTCATATTTCACGACTTTGTTTAAAACAAAAAAGCTAATATTATACCCCACTGGCGTATGGACCTCAACGTTTACAACACTTTTAAAAGTAAAGGTGCTTT
The DNA here is from genome assembly GCF_027580225.2 of Misgurnus anguillicaudatus. Classification (NCBI taxonomy): domain Eukaryota; kingdom Metazoa; phylum Chordata; class Actinopteri; order Cypriniformes; family Cobitidae; genus Misgurnus; species Misgurnus anguillicaudatus. Next base: position 3,031,746 of record NC_073354.2, on the reverse strand, counting down.
AAAGGTTCTACACAGAAGTGCCATAGAAGAACCATTTTTGGTTCCTCAAAGAACCGTTCAGTCAAAGGATCTTTAAAGGACAATTTCTTTCATATATTTTTATAATCTGAAGAACCTTTTTTCACCTTAAAGAACGTTTTGTAAAAAATTAAAGGTTCATTATGATCTGCAGTTCTGAGACTTTTAAAAGTAGTGTGTAAGTTCACTGATTAATGTGGTGACTGATTACATATTCAAGATAAGAAGAGTGGAAAGCCCCCACACTGAAACACGGAAATGATTTGGTTTAAATTGGTTGCGATTGTGCCTTTTTAAATGTTTGTGTTTCAGTCAAGCGTTAATTCAATACAACGCTTGATGTTATGAGTTATGTCATGGTTGGTATGTCAGCCACAGTTTTGAGCTTTTAGCCTCCTTAAGTTTAAAACATACGTTTGAAATATTGTAGTAAAGTTTTATTAAATCTACATCATAATCTAAGCTCCACAATGTGGGTTGTGGCTAGAAGGGATACAGCTGCAGCCAAAATTTTAAGAAATCTTGCTGGATGAGCGCTGTTTTCATTCTAATCCTACCCCAAACCTAATCCTAAAACCAACATTTCACGAGATTAAGCCGTAGCTGTAACCTTCTAGCCAGAACCCACAATGTGGCTTGATAGAAACCACAGCAAATAATTTTGCATACATCTGCACACAAACTACTTTTTCTGCATGCAGCACTATGCAGATTTATTCAGCGTATGACACTAAACTGTTGCGAGACTTGAATGGCTCTCACAATGAATCAGTCAAGAAATCTTCCTGAATGCAAACAAAATAATAAGATTGGCTGGAAACACTGATAATCATTATGTGTTCTGAATGAGCTGCTTGAATGAGCATATTGCTAATATGAAATAATATCTTAATAGTGCTGAATGAAACCCTTTATTTTAAGACGTTAAGACAAATCCTGAGATTCATTATTTATTATGAAGTCTGCACACTCATCATTGCTGTCTTAACATTGTCATAGGATAAAACCAGAAGAGCATGATGACATTGTTAAAATTGTTTAAGATTAAATTTATGATACTCTCGCTTTTAGTTTGAATAGTTTAGGCTGTTGTTATGAATTCTTTTGTTAATCACTTTCTGTTTTAGCGATTTGTGCTTAAAAAGAAAAGGGTGTTAACAGACACAGTGTGTGCTACTGTAGGGTTCAAGTTTTATGTAATACAGGTACATTTGGTTCAAGTTGTTTAGCTGGAGCAGGTGTTGATCTTTGATTATGAAACAAAGTAATGCAATTTGCAAAATATATATTGAGCAGCTGTGAAAATGTGTCAACCCGGTATAGACTGCTGCTATAATGTTTGTATTGTACTTCAGGGAAATAAATCCCAACACCATGCAGAACATTACATCTATGTGCAAACTTCAAAGGGATAGTTCACCCAAAAATCAAAAATTCTGTCATTTACTCACACTAAAGTGGTTCAAAACCTGTATAAATTAGGGGTGTGACGAGATCTGGTGCGACGAGATTAAATATGTATCGCGAGATTTTTTGTGTAGGTGAAATTCTGGCCGTTTTTGAAATAAAAGACTGCATCCTTCGGAGGTCGCATTTTTAAACTGCATTTACTTCATAAAGACTGTCTTAATAGAGACTACTAACAATTATAAAGTTTACTAATAATTTAGTTAATCGCAAATTGTTGTAATATGCTCATGACTTGCGAATGTAATGCTCAGTTAATGATCTGAAATAAACCTTAATGACGTATGCAGCCTGCATATGCGACATCCGGAGGATGCAGCTTTCTGTTTGACCCTTTTAGGGGCCAGTTACACCAAAGGCGTTTATGGCAGTTGCAGGCGCCTTTTTTAAATGATATTCTATGGGCATGGAGCGTTTGCGCGCTGTTTATGCGCGCTGAGCGCCTTGCGGTTTTTGCCGGCGGCCGCAGCACGCGCCTTTGAAGGAACGCTGAGAGCGGAGAAGCGCCCGACGTCATTCGCGTCTTTCCATTGTCCACTCGAATGAGGGGAGCTGCGGGCCTTATGTTGTGGTGAGAGAAGTTTACAGTTGCTTTGAAGAACAAGACTCCACTCGCTCACTCTCTCCTGCGTGTTTGTGCACCTCTCACCCTCAAACAAGGTCAGAGCAAGCGTCATCTTTTTAAAGTTTCTGCTAATATGACTGTTAACAGCAAAAGAGCGCTCACGCTTCAATATTTGATTGACAAGACAGCTGACTAGGTGGTTGCCTAGCAATATTAAAAGCCGCGTCGACTCGCACTGCTCTTTTTTAAAAAAAGGCAGTGCGTCGCGCCTTGCGTTTCCAAGCGTTTAAAGCGTGGTTGGTGTAATTAGCCTCTTAGGGGCCAGTCACACCAAAAGCGTTCATGGCAGTTGCAGGCGCCTTTTTTGAATGATATTCTATGGGCAGGGCGCGTTTGCGCGCTGTTTATGCGCGCCGAGCGCCTTGCGGTTTTCTGTCGCCTGCCGCGCACGCGTTTTTGAAGGAGCGCTGAGAGCGAGAAGCGCCTGACGTCATTCGCGTCTTCCATTGTCCAATCGAATGAGGGTAGAGGCGGGCCTTACATTGTGGTGAGGGAACTTTACAATTGCTTTGAAGAACCGGACTCTACTCGCTCACTCTCTTCTGTGTGTTTGTGCACCTCTCACCCTCAAACAAGGTCAGAGCAAGCGTCCTCTTTTTAAAGTTTCTGCTAATATGACAGTTAACAGCAAAAGAGCGCTCACGCTTCAATATTTGATTGACAAGACAGCTGACTCGGTGGTTGCTTAGCAATATGAAAAGCCGCGCCGCACTGCTCTTTTTTAAAAAAGGCAGTGCGTCGCGCCTTGCGTTTGCAAACGTTTAAAGCGCTTTTGGTGTGACTGCGCCCTTACAGTGCATGCATTATATTCTGTCTTTTACTGCATTTGCTTTTTTTGTTTGGGTTTCCAATAATGTTCGTTTGGGAGCTCGTATAAGGTCTGAGATGTGTTGTGTTTGTCTGTTGATCAGTGTCAGATGTGAAGTCTCAGCAGATTGAACCATCACAGAGTTTACATGATTTAATGTCTGCATGTTCGTTTCTATTGTAAAGAAATGGACGTATATTAAAAATATTCAAATGGATTTAAACATTGTTTGGCTAAAAATAAGCATTCTCTCCGTCTAAAGTGAAAGTGAAGATAGCGTCCGCGAGACGAGTCAACTATCTCCCCCTGCAGGCATTTGTTATAATATATACATAATGTTTTTTATTTATAGACCACAAATGTAATGTGTTTGTTAATGTTATGTTGTTTAATGTAACTTGGTTTTAATACTTTATTTGAACCAATTATTATTGCATCTTTGTTATTATGTAATTTTAAAGGCTACTGCTCACTTGGGTCTATTTTTATTACCCAAAAATAACAAATTACTTCATTATCAGTTTGTAAAATAATTGTTAGGGCCAGTCCTTGATTAGTTAAAACATTTAAAAATAACATGATTTCAGTTTCTTATTCATTTATTTTATCATCGAGGGTTTCTTAAAAAGTGTAAAAATATCGTCTCGTCTCGTTCTCGTGAACCCAATCTCGTGTCTCGTCTCGTCTCGTGGATTAAGTGTCTCGTCGTCACACCCCTAGTATAAATGTCTTTGTTTTGCTAAACACAAAGAAAGATATTTGTAATCAAGCAGGAGCACCTTTGATTTCCAAAGTAGGAAAAAATACTATGCCAGTCAGTGGTGCTCCAAAACTGTTTGGTTCCAAACATTGCTTAAAATAGGTTTGAAATAGGGATGAAACAGTACACAGTTTGTTTGTACTGTTACAGTTGGTCCACACCAAAAGATTTTTTAAATCGTATCAGTTTTTTTAATGTGAGAGACCACAAACATAGTGTGTTCCTATAGTGTGTGGAGTGCAGTTATGTGTTAATCATAGCACAACACACATCTTCAAATTCCCTTCACATAAGTTCACAAACAACATGAGTCTTAAAGGAGAACAGAGGAAATCTTGCAGAAATCTTGTGATGTCTCTCGTGGTCAAACGTGACGTAAATAAACACAACGGACGACAAGCGTAAATGTTATTAAAACTATGGACTGCTTTTTACTAGGGATGCACCGATACCACTTTTTTAGAATACGAGTACGAGTACTTGCATTTCAGTACTTGCCGATACCGAGTACTTAATAAAAAAACATGATTTAAATTTACAGGTAACAGCTTTAGTTATATAATTTAACAAAAAACAAGGGACTAGTTTGGAATTAAGAACATTTATTTAAAATGAAAAGCATGTTGTATGCAACATATTACAGAATAAATAATTATAAAAATAATTTAAACAGTGACTCGAGTATTTTTTTCAGTTTGTTGTAAACTCTGCCTCTTTGGACAACACAAGAGGCATCACCCCCTTACACGCCGCTCAAACATAGACATTTCTTAGACCGTGGTATCGATCCATGGTATCGGGGGACTTTTAACGAGTACGAGTACTTTAGAAAATGTGGTATCGATGCATCCCTACTTTTTACACCTCTGATGTCCATCTCACTTGAACTCTGCTTACTGCACCATGACTGTGGTTGTTATGGTTTCATCTTTCATCGGTTCATTTTCTGATTGAGTACTGTTTTGTTCCACATGTTCCAAGTTAAATATTTCCGATTTGCAATCAGAGCGCCTCTGACGTGCTTTCAAGCACGTGCCCTTAACACAACACAGGAAAATCTGACAAGATAATCATTTCGAACACAAAGACGAATGGGACTTAACTTAAAATTGTTGAAAGGGGAAAAATTAGCCCAAATTCTGCCTAAATATTCTTTGGTGTGTACCACGCTTTAGTTGTTATTGGCCTTTTCGCATGAAACACTTTTTTTTATCAGGGCAGACCATATTGTTGAATACTGAATGTTATATTATTATTATGGAGAGTGAATATGTTTCTTATAGCTGTGACAAATAACATTTTAATGAGTGAAAAAGCAGCTTTATCTGGATAGAAAGGAGGAAATGCATTGATTTTTGTTTAAGATTTTACTGCTTGTCATTATTAAGAATAAAAGCATTATTATATCTCATATAACATGTCAAATAGTGCTGCCTCACGATTAGTCGCGACTAATCGTTTGCAGAATAAAAGTTTATGTTTACATAATATATGTGGGTGTATTGTGTATAATAATTATGTATAAATACACATACACACATGCATGTATATAATTAAGAAACATTTGCATGTGTATATACATGTTTATATTTATATATAATCTATATTATATATAAATATAAATATGTATTATATAAATATATATTTTTCTTAAAATTTACATTTATGTGTGTGTGTTTATATAAACATAATTATTATACACAGTACACACAAGTTTATTATGTAAAACTTTTAATCTGCAAACGATTAGTCGCGACTAATCGTGAGGCACCACTAATGTCAAATGCTAATTAGCATATTAATTGTGTCATGTTGTGACATTTGTTGTTTGTGAACTCATATAAAGTCTGAGGTGCATTGTGTTTGTCTGTTAATTATTAACGTGTGGAGCTTTTCAGCAGTTTAAACCCTCACTTTTAGGTTACATAATTTAATGTCTGCATGTTCTTGCTCAAGAATTACATTGGCTGTTCCATTTCTATTGTAAAGAAGTGGACAAATATTACATTAAATATTTAAATGTCATTGAATTTAAGAGAGTAAACATGTACTCAAAATAAAAGTCAGGTAACAATCACAAGGCCGTTGGTGCCCTCTGCAGGCATTTGTTATAATACATAATGTTGGTTTTGATTACATTACATAATGTTTTTGTTTTGTTTTTGTTATATACAACTATATGTTTATTTGGTTTCGATTATTTATTTAAACTAATAATTATTTCATCTTCATTATTGTCATTTTAAAGGTTATTGCTCACTTTTTTATTACCAAAAATCTCAAATTACTTCATTATAATTTACCAAAATAATTGTTAGTGACAGTCTAGTTAATAGAACAAGTAAAAATTGTATGATTTCAGTTGAATAAAAGACTACATTTCATTCATATTTTTATCTTTGAGAATTTTTTAAAAAAAGTGTAAAAATCTTACCTCGTCCTATTCTTGTAAACCCAATCTCATGACTCGTCTTGTATTGTGTAGTAAGTGTCTCTTCACATACAGTATTTTCATAAATTGAACTATTTCAACTTCCACTGAACTACTAAAATCTACTGATTTAAAAACGCGATGCCATCTGACAAAATCACCTACGTTTGAGAGCGTCTGTGAAGTGCTACATTACGGTACTTCCTTTTTTTTCTCACGCAGTGCACGACCTTCATCTAGGAATCACAAAATATATTTTGATAGTAGCAAAAACAAATACGATGGAAGTCAATGGTTGCTGCCAACTGTGTGCTTATAATCATTGAATCAAATATCTTATTTTGTGTTCATCATAAAGAAACAACATGATGATGAGTAAATGATGACAGATTTTAAATTTTTGGGTGAACTGTCCCTTTAATGTCTGTTTTACATCACTTCCATATGGCTCTAATCTGTTTTTGGAAATCAAGGCATGAATACTGTGTATATATATATGCTGACGGATTAACACTACTGTACAGGTCAAACAAAGCACAGCACAAAAGGTTGATTGACACTGTGTTGGTTGGCAGGATTACTTGTTTCTAAGGAAACAGTAACTGGGTGTGGGATCCTAATGTTCCCTTTGTTTTATGGCCTGTCCTGAAGTGAAGGAAGTGGATTTATTCTCACAGGTCCTTCACAGGGTTTGATAGGTGCGCGCTCTGTGTTGATGCCTGTATGCTTGCATACTGGTGGCTAACCATTTTCTAGTCAATGTAAGCATTTCTGAAAGACCTAGTAAGATGAAACTGGAATTTCTGAGATTTGACTGATATTGCCAGACTTCACAGACAAACTATATCTGCAAGAAACCATATGTTAGTGTTGGAAAGGCTGTTCGTCTTACTGTTTCATGGTTGCCAGCTGTAAAAACATATTTGTCTGCATTTTTACTGTACAGACACAAATGAAAAACCATTACTACATAGAAAATAAGGAAGTTGATAGATGTTAGATGTTAGCGCTCAAAAAATAATTCAATCTTTTACTTTAATTCACAGGAGTGAGGCCTCGGTGCCATGCCAGAGAAATCCCACAGCACGACCCATGACATCCCAATGGGTGAAGGTAAGACCCTACTTTTATTCTGTAACTATATGCAAATTTAGGGTTGGGTGATATTTAGAAAAGTAATGCACTGATCAGGACTTTTCATGGCTGATTTCGATTGCCGATTTTTTACAAGCAAATGAGACAACAACTGCATTTGGTCTATAATGTATATATTTTAGTTATATTTTTTTCTATAATTACAAGATTTAAAAGAAAAACAACTGTTTGGCTTTGTGAAATTAGGCTAAATTAAAAAACACATGCACAAAAAAAAACACCAGACAGACTTAATAAAGCCTTCTCTATACTGGACGCATCCGCATGTGCAAGTTGGGTGCTCGAGACCTCATTTTTCTTGTAGGTGTGCACGGCAATGTTCGTAACCGTGCGCGCCTCCGCATTGGAAAATGATCGACCTCGAGGCGATTCTGTCCTGTGACGTATCTCTTTGATCAATTCATGCAAAACAATGTGAATACTATTTAGCTTACACTCTTAAAGTAAAATATGGAAACTTTGCCATTTAAAGCACAAATTATTTTACATATGACTTGAGACAAATTCACTGACATGCTTACCATAAACAGCACTTCTCAGGCATTATACTGAGATTGCTATTGAGATTTTTTGAGACAGTTCTCTTTAGAGCCACATTCATACTCAGTAATTTAGCTTGCTACTGGATATATAATTCAGCAACATCATGAATACCACAGGTTTCATTTTTGCATTTTTAGCCATTGTTATATTGGTGCATAGAAATAAACATTATTGTGCTTATTTTACAAAAACAAGTGTGAAAAACGAAAAAGCTGGATTTCCTGAATTGTTTACTTTGTTTATTCTTATAAATACTCTATATTATTAATATTGTTTCATATTACTGTAGCTATTGCATACTTTAGTTACAGCCTTTAAATCTGAATAGACAAGAGTATAGGGCCAGAATAGCTCTTTAACACTTCAGCCCTGTACACACTACACAGATACATTTGGTTATTGCTTCATAATTCATAAGAGTCTCATTTTGAAGAACTTGCATGGGACCACAGACAGGTTTTTTGGCTGTGAACACAAGTTAGTGGATATGTTCTTTTGTTTTGATTGGTGGATTGAGTTCAAAGGAAGTGAAGACAGAATTTATGACAGGCTCACAAAACTCAGTCACTGGAAAATGTTTCCAGAGCGTCCTACTCTGTTTTTTTATTATTTTTTAAGATGGACGTGTTTATGGTTTTTTGCAGTTATAGCCCAGACTGATGTTGTGGCACAATTTATCATTTGTGCCATCTTGTGGTATTTCTTTAAAATTGCTAAATACATTGTCTAAGTATGTGGAAATAATTTGTGAACCAAATACACAATTTTGCTGCTTTTATTACCCATATAACCATACCGTATGTACGGTATATAACATTTTTATTTTGGGTGAAAAGTAAACCTTCAAGTAACCCTTGACCGGGGTATGGGCGATAAACTGGTAGGTATACTGTAAAAAGTATTTGCTGAATTAAATTTTTTAGTTAAATCAACTAGTCATGTCATCTTACTTTTATTTATCTTGACTATCTTGAGATGAGTTGTTATAAGTTATTAAATGAAGTTGACTTGTTGTAGGAACTCTTTTTGTAGCAAATCTCTTGTCAAGATAAATAATAGGAAGGTGACTTGTAAATCTGAGTTAAAGGTGCAGTGTGTAAATTTTAGTGGCATCCAGTGGTGAGGTTGCGGATTGCAACCAACGGCTCAGTCCACTGCTTACCCCTCATTTTGAAACGCATAAAGAAGCTATGGTACCCGCCACTGGAAAACATGTAATTGACGGAGACAATTAAGTAAAAATGTTTGTCCATTAAGGGCTTCTGTAGAAACATGCAGGCACAAAATGGCGACTTCCACGTAAGGGGACCCTCTTTGTATGTAGATAAAAACGTCTCATTCTAAGGTAATAAAAACATAACGGTTCATTATAAAAAGGTCTTTATACACCCCTGATAATATAGTTTTGTATATTATTTTGCATTTCTGTCAAGAGATCATTCTAAAAATTACACACTGCACCTTTAATTCAACTAAAATATTAAAGCAACAAAGAATTTTTACAATGTATCTAAAACCTGTAGAAATTTGTGAACTGGTAGAGATTGTGGACAATCGTTTCTATCAATGTTACGCGCTAACGTCATGTTGCTGTGCGCATGGTGATGAAAATGTAATGTTTCATACATATTTATTTTTCTGTGTGAGAGGAGTGCGCAAGCTGCTCATCCGCTGCTCATTGAGCTTGTAAGCATTTTTGCAGCTTTATTAGCCTTAAATAAATCAAATTTGCATCAAATTGCTCGTCTTTGCAAATATCCTCATAAACATGACCATTTAGGTCTTATGAGAAAGTAAACAGCTGATAAAGAAAACGCAAAATAAGAGAAGTATACATCTGGACTTTGGTCTTAAAGGGGAAGTTACCTAATATTGCTCCTGTCTGTCACTCATGGTAATCAAACAGCATTGAGAGTAAATCTCTTACTGCTCTTGACTAGTGATGGGCACGGATATTTCGAATATTTGATCGGCAATAATAATTCGAATTTAAAAAATGCTATTCGAATGTTTGTTTGTTTGTTTTTAATGTGCCACCAAAGGGTTTCGACTTATTTAATGCTTTTTCACTTCATCTTTACTGTCTTTTACAGACTTAAATGTAAAATATATATGAACATTAATTTGTATGTATTTCTGATTGTTTGGCAATGCAGATTGCAGACGAATTTAAGTTTTTCCTTTTATCTCCGTGTTTGTCCGCGACGAGGGCTCACTTGTTATTAAACGTGCTTCTCCGCCGCCCGCATCAACACATCATGAGAGATTTGTAAGCTTTCTGTTATAAAGTCTACTTTATTTTGTTAATCACGAGACAGACACGGAGAACGAAATGAAACGGAGAACATTTATTATACATTTATTATATTGACTGAACCTGCAACAGCATTTGCATGTTGTCTCTGACAAAAATCATCATACTTTCTTTTCTGCTGGCTTTTTGGTTGATTAGGTTCACTGTCTCTCTTGGTTTTTTCTGCTCTTCTTTTCATTCTGTGTCACAAACTTATGCCTATACCACCTCTCCACATTAAAGTTGAATGTTCGGTTTCATTTAACATTCTGATGTTAGTTTATTCCTGTAGGCTATGGTTCCTCGTGACATTTTCTTTACAGTCTGAAGTTTGTTTTAAGTTAGGCTTGAGTGTATGGTCAATAAATAAAGGAATTAAAGAGATGGGCACAAAAATGTCCTCCAGTTTGTCACACCCCTTTTGTAATGCTCCTATTCCCTACCAGCGAGGCCCGCCCCACACTTTGAGAAATGCTGAGTTAAAGTAACATAAATATATACGTTGATTTAACAAAAATGCTGCATATTTTTTACAGTCTATGAAAAAATTACCTTTTCAACATGATACACCCCATTTTAAACTTGTAAAATGGTGCAAAATTAAAAAATATTCAGATTTGATTTTCTTGAAATGTATTTGTGATGGTGGATCATTCAGGCCATATTCCCACAGTACTTGCATGTTGCTTTCCAACTATTCTCAGGTTCAAATTGCATAGCAGTTCTTAACAAACAAAAACATGACAGTATTTTGTTACACAAGTATGCAGGAATTTTGACACCCTAGTACAAAAGTAAAGTTTTTCTAGTTAAAAAAATCTGAAGCATTTTTAAGACATCTGAGCTATGTTGAGTCTGTCCTATTGCTGCCAAAATGAACCGAACTCATGTCAAGAGGAATGTTTTTAAACAAGCAGAATTTGATCCTGGAAAGTCTGGGGGAATTTAAAACATCAGTTTTTCCAGTTCATTTGATAAGGAATGCATAACACGTTTTGCTGTCATGATGGTAATAAAAGAAGAGTATCTGTTAAGAAGCACCATAAACTATCCAGTAACCTGTATGACCGCTTGGCGTTTTTTTTCCTGGTTTGAATCTGGATGTTTAGTGGTGCCTGCTGTCGCTATTATTATGAACCAAAAACTTTTCATTATTGATCTTTTGATTATTGATTTCTTTTTAATTTTTGAAATATGAGTACTGATATTTCTGTTGTAAGTAATTCACCATAACTGATATCAGTGAGTACCATAAATAACATATAGATTACTTATAATAATCATTTATAGTTATAATTTAGTGCAGTCACACTGTATATGATGTTATAAAATCATGGTTATTGTCATGAACTGTATAATATATTATATATTTTTTCCTACACTCACTTTGCTATCAGCATCAACCTAAAATTAACCAAAATTAAAATTCAGTTATTGGAAACCATTGTGATTTGCACATCTGCCATAATATAAGTTTAGCACACTATGGAAAGCAGAATGCTGATCATTCAATTGATGATGATGTATAGAGGGTATGCACATGACGTCATCGTCGGCGAGAGGGACTGCGGTTACGCTCACTGAGTGGCAAAAGACAGAGCGGCAGTATTTGAGTACAGCGTGATATCGGCGAAAACACGGTGAAAACGCGTTGAAATGGGAAAAAGCTGTTGTGCGATAGACTGTACTAGCAGATTAACAAGAATTCGGAGCTATTGGTTTACAGACTGCCAAAAAACACCGAAAGGAGAATTAAATTGATCGTTCATTCCAACGTCCACAGACCACAGGTGGGTTGATCAGTTGCTAGGGTCACTATTAAGCAGAGTTTTCATTTTTCTACTTAAAAGTATTTTTCAAGTATTTGTATTTTATCTGTGTTTTTCTTTGGAAAACATACATTCCAAAGCATATTATCATAATTTTTACTCTATTACATTTCATAAACACACTTGTTTGTTTTACATTTAATATTTAAGTACATTAACGTACTTTTACTCAAGTAAATGTACACAATTTTAATGTAATAGGTATTAAATGCATTTTAATATGCAATATTAAAGAATACACAGTATGATTCTATGCTTTAGTATGAAGTGAAGTAATGTTTTTCCCAATACAAACACCCTAATAAAGCACAGATGCTTGGAAAATGTAACTAATGTAACTAAGTATTGTCCACCTCTGCTATCAAGTCCAACTAAATCCATTTTAAGCTGATAATAATCAGTTTTACTAGCATTTGCGCCGCAGCCACTATGAAAACCAGCCATTTTGTTGAAGGTTTGCCACTCGACGGGGACGAGTTCCGAAGTGGTCACGTGGAAAAGTGGCGTCAATGCATACCCTCTATATTTTATGTTGAGCACACCTGCTGATTGACAGTTTTAACAAATCTTTCTGGTCTGAGTCAGACAAACAGATGGTACCCTAAACTCATTCCATTCATCCAGCCCATGTTGTAAAGCCCTGTCAAGCTGCTTGGTGATACAGATTGCAATTACACTTGGTGCCACTAGTGGCACAGATATTGTGCTCTTTACCTTTAAAATGAAATTCTGCTGTAATGATTAAACGATCACAAAGTTGTAAATTTGTGTCCAGCTTATCACTCAATGCTTAGCCTGGTTTATCATGTTTCATGGAACAAAGAGGACATTTGGTATTTGCTTATTTATGTAAAACACCTGTGTATGACACTTTATTTGCCTGAGCACTAAACAAAGATGAATGCAGAGTTTTAAATACAAATCCAAGGGTTTTATCACTATGAGATCAGTGTGGAAAAAATGATGATCATTAACAGCAAGACAATCGAAAAATAATTAAGTGACTAAAGCACTAAAAATAAAGTAATGATGTGTTTGAAATGTTGTGAATAATTTTAGTTGACAGTGAGGTTGCTCTGTAATTTTCTTGATTTTCAAGTTTTGTAGTGTCCTGCAGTATTTTCATATATGCATTGTTGTAAAGCAGCTTTAAAGGATTTTACAGAAATGTCTGTGATCTAAATCAAATTATTGCAAAACGAATAAATACTAATTCACATTCAAAAGAATATGTTACATAGTTACATACATTTAATACAATATGCATTACATATTATAATCCAATAACATCTAAAGTACGATATGTAATACATTTCATTGTACCAGATTATTGTCCTCTTTTGCTAGTGTATGCCTCTTTTAATCCCTGGCTGCTGTCTTGTTTGACAGACCTAGAGCTGTTTCTTACGCAGGTAAATGGATTAACAAGTTAGATTAGCTGCTGGAGGTGAATGGAGAGAATTTACCCGCTGTCACCTTTGATTATTGTAAAACCATAACCATCTTGTGGGAGTGCCATTTAAGTGATGAGCAATAGCTCTGATCGCCCTATTATTTTGAGATTATAAGTGTATTTTACAGTTAATTTCCTAATTTTCCAAGCAGGTTATTTTGGGATTTCTTAGTGTTTGGATTAGAATCAAACTGTAAAAAAATCATTTGCTGCCTTAAATCTTTTTGTTTAATTAACTCAGATTTACTTACTATTATTTATCTTGACAAAGGATGAGTTGCTACAACTAAAATGAAGTTGATTTATTTCAGCTATATTTTGTAAGTTATAATAACTCATCTCTAGTCAAAATAAAGAGTTAAAATGACTTGTAAATCCGAGTTGATTAAACTAAAACTAAAAAATGTAAGGCAGCAATTCATTTTTTACAGTAATGCATTGTGATTGTCAGATACATCATAGAATTTAATGCGGCACATTTTTACCAAAGCATAATTTTTTTTTAATGAAATTCTTCTGAGAGAAAACCGTGCACCTTGTGTTGTGCAACTGTACAGTTTTGTTATCATGTTAAAGTGTCTTAATGAGATCTCAGGTGAATAGGGAGTTGTCCCTCTGTGCTGTTGTCATGCATTGTGTTGGGCTGTGCGAGGCAGCCGCGGGACTGTGATTATGTCATTGTCATTTTTCTACAGCTTTGCCGTGAGTGATGTGTTGTGTTGATAGAGTGCGTTCAACGCTGGCAATTAACTTTTACTAGATGAATATGTATCTTTTTTGTGGAGGACTGTCTGTGAACATTGCAAAGTGGATTTAAATCGACCCATCTGTATGGCAGGAGACGGTGCTTGTCTGTAGACTTGTTTAAGTACGTTAAGAAGGATTGTTCAATGTGTACCTGGCTGTCCTGGAAATCCTTGATTTGAAAGGCAAAGACTCTACATGAAGGTGTGTGAACATTTGTTTTTGGTTCGTTTCAATTTTAGTCTTAACTACATTAGACTTTAGTTTTACTGTAACCCCTTTATATTTTAAAACTATATTCATATACTGCTGTGAAATGTACCATTTATATATATATATATATATATATATATATATATAATTTTTTTTTTTTAATAAATTACACTGTTTTATATAGATATCTCCGTTTTAAGCTACTGTTTTATTTCGTGTTATTGAGGCATTTTTGTTTCAAGTTGTAGTTCAGATTCATTTGTTTTGTGTAACATTCTGTTGTCATTTGGGTCATTCAAGGCCTGTTGGCACAATACAGTCTCTGTACCTCTTAGGCAACAATGAATTGCTTTAACAAGCTGACTAGTATGCATACTACTAATGCTTAGCAAAAATGTAACCATGCCACCATTTGTTTATTCTTAGATTGTATTAGGACAAAGGAAAATGATAGGACGAGGTCTTCTGTTGTGCCTCACAGTTTAAAAACAAGCTAAGCTCTTTGTAGTTCTCATTTACAAGAAGAACCCTTGTTTCTATTTTTAGGATGCTTATCTGTTGTCACCTGCCAATGTCTCTTTTAAAACGTGTGGACTGTCGCATTAGTGCTGGGCTGTCAATCGCATTCGATTAGGACAGATTGGAAGTGATGTTTTTATTTATTACATTACAATAAAAAATATTTGTGTATAACGCTGGTAAAACACCACTGGAATGGAGCTGCAATACTCGCCCTCATGCCTACAGTAAATATATACCTATTTGATAGTAATATGTAGATTTTTTAATAACACTTAAAGGCCCATTTGCTAACTTTACACATAACTGATGTTTGTGTGTGACACCTTATTGTTTGGTAATTTAATGATTTTTTTTCTGACACATCAAAGCTTTATAACGTTGGCTTGTGCACAATCACTGGAAATAATCCAGCTGCATTGTCAGTGTTTGATGTATAAGTCTAATATGTATTAATTTCATTGGTTAAGAGCATTTTAACCAATATATTTTGCAATAACAGCCATATCTTATTATACAAACTTTTATGTTTTTGTGGTTGGATATCGTTTGCGTGGTCTTCATTGAGAGAGCTTATTTGACGTTTTGCTTACTTGTGTGTTCTTTTAGTTGTTGTTTTTTTCCGTATTATATTATGTTTTTTACAGTAACTCTGTTGGTCTCATATTGTTTATAAGAGCGAAAAGTCTAGTTTTGTTTAACATTTACTAAAGGACAGGTACATGCTTTAACTTCTAAAGGACTGCTAGCTAATTTTCATTGCTGTAGTTCACAGTGCTGTCCATACAAGTTTTTTTTGTGTGTGCGTGTCTTTGAAATAATCCGTAATTTTAAATAGACAAAAATTCTGATCATAAAGTCTACAGTATACACACGTTTTTTTTTGTGTTTTTCGTTACATTGTTTTTTTTTTTAAACAAACTGCGTAAATGTTGGCAGTTTAATGTGATGCTGTCATATGGTAGACATGAATATTTCTCAAAACCACATTTCAGCTACTGGGTGGACTGAGGACGGAGCCAACTGACAAGGATTAGATTTGCATGTAATACATATTATGCATTTATCCAGGAGCTTAGGATAAAAGCATTCAACCACTATTATTATATACAGAAGTTCATTCATTCCCTCGAAATTAAACCCACAAGTTGGCAGTGCTAGCAGCAATGCTCTTCCAGTTAAAGCAGGCGTAGTGAACCTGTCACTGATCTGAAGCCAGAACTGAATCAAGGGGCACATTTGGGTGCCTTGGCCCAATAAAATCTGAAACTCAAAGTTTTGAGTCTTTAGTAACAGTCCTGGTGGGAGTGTCCAGTCACTCTTAATCTGTGTTATTTCAGTGTAGACATCTGCTTCACTGCGGATTCACAGCTCAAGAATTTGAAGAATTACTGTACTGTACATTGGCTTTGGTTGGCATTATAGACAAGCCAGTTATATATATGTGTCCAATCCCCCAAGATCTGCAAAAAATACACTGAGCTACCAAAAGCAATACAAATGAAAATTACTAAATATCAAAATGCATTTCTCATAGTGATGCACTAAAAGAAAAATTCTGGGCCAAAGCCGAATAAAATGAAGCACTTAGCCGACTATACCGACAATTTTTTCACCATTGCATACACTCGAGAAATAAACTTAATTTAATTGAGTTAATTCAACAAAAAGTGTGTCAGATTTACTTCAGCCAACATAACATTGTTGCGTAAAACTAACAGATGAATAAAACCAATACAGACTGGAATCTTATTGGCTGATGATGTTGCAGTGTATTATGAGTAATTGTTGTTCTGGCACCCTACACTTGCAAAAGTGTAGCACCATTAGATAGGTATGTGAGTAAGTGGCCAAGTATGACTCAATGAACTTGTTCTGATATATTTTTAGAACACAAACAAACAAATGAATGGTTTGAAATGTAAGATTTAATTTCAAATATGTTTGTGATGTATTTGATAAGCTGTAATTAAAAGGTCTGTATGATGAGTTGTATTGAACAGCTGCACTGTGATTGATTGATTGATTCAGTGTTATGGGGTTATTAAATAGGTGATCCTAATTAAAGGGGTGGATTTTTGGCATTAATACATTTTTTGTCATCATTAATTAAAATTTTCATGTACAATCAACTCGATTCTTGTTTGTTGACACTACTAAGGTTTGTTAAATGTACTTGAACTTCTTTTGTAAAATGAAGTAAATGATTGATTGATTGATTGTTCAGATTACTTAAACAAATTAAGTGGAACCTGTTGACACAATTTTTAAAGTAAAATCCAACATTTCATTGTTTTGAGTAACAAGTTACATTTTCAAAATGTCATTTTTACAATATTTATTTCACATTATTTAAAAATGAACCGTTCTTTAACATTCCAGCAGACATTATCGTGCATTTTTACACTTGGTCACTTGCATTTTCTCTGATCAGATAGCGGAGTTGTTCCATTTCCATTCGGATATTAATCTGATCTTCTATTCCTGCACAAAATGTCAACTGTTCGTTTCTCCTTCTTAAGAAACTTGCAACGACCCTTAAATGCAACAAAAGGCAGCACTGTATGTTGGGCGGATCCGCGTCTGCTCGTTTCGCCCTGCACAAGCTTCAGTGCGCACTTCAGTACAGAGCAGCGGAAGAATGAAAACATTTGTTAATTAATTTTTTATTTCTTAATTTAATATTTATCGTGTTTGTCGTAGGATTTATTTGATTGTTACACTCTGGACATTGCTCTTTATCGTTCCTCTTCTCATTTAAAGTAGGTTGAACACCAGACTCTAAAAAAGTCTCACACATTGTTTTCTATGAGTATATGCACACTGGCGCCGACAGGTGGTGCCTGTCCACGGCGCCCAGCTTTGACTCAGGAAGTTGCTCAAATCCCTGTCGCGCCACACACATAGTTAAACATTAAATAACATCATATTTGTCCCAAATCATTAACGATTAACATTGGCTGCTAACGTATATTTTGCATTTTGAAGTAGACCCTATCTGACTAAGCTCACGCTATTTAATGTGCACTTCCAGTTTACGATACCTCCGAGTTGTCCTAGACGCGACTCGACACGGCGCTGAGCTGCGCGTCCGGTGTGCGACCCCCTAAGATGTGTGATGCAACGCAAAGGAGTCTCTTGCTCTTTGCCCTTGTTCATTCAGCAGACAAATACCTAGGAAAATAAATTGTTGTGTCTTTATCGTACTCTGGCTCCGCATGTTGTTCAGGGTGTCTTAAATTATATTATAAAACGGTTAGTTCCAAACCTTGATTCTGATTGGTCAATAGCTGTGCTTTATTCGCAATAAAACACTGCTATGACCAGTTCACCCAATGGTTCTATATATCACTGCGCCCTTAGCAACACCCTTAGAAACCACACGTATCGGTTTGTTGTTTTTATTTGAGCTTTTCATGCATATTACACGTTGTTCACGGTCAGGGGCTATTTTTTTCTAGCAGAAGGAATGCTTTTTTACTTTAATATTGTGTGGTAACCATTTTATAAAAGCAGTAAGGTATTAGAGGCAAGTGCTGTATCGTGAATAAGTAATTGCTAAAAGGGGTTGCATGCACGCCGCTTCTCTTCATGCCTAACAACGCTGCTACTTATTCACGATACAGCACAGCCTCTCGTACCTTATTGCTTACATAATAAATGAAACTTGTAGTGCTGTATGTTTTCACATCTTTCTTAGACTGTTTCAAATGCTTTCACCAACATGTTTTGCTGCATGTGTGAAGTGTGCACGCCTCTCACTTGGTGCTGGTTGCTTTTTCATTGCGACATCAAAGACCTCATTGTTTGGAAAAGTTTATTCGGTCATTTCACTTGTTCACTAGTTTTTTGGCTATTTTCAGGCAAATAATTTTGATTGACAAATATTCAGTGCATCAGAATTGCTGCAAACTGTAGGTCAGTCCTATGCTTAAATGTGATCATGAAATAAAACACACTGAATTGACTTAAAAAGGAAGTATTTAAAGTGTCTGTTGAATGCTGCTGTTTTCATCTCTACTGTCTAATGGCTTACTCACACTATCTGCTTTAAACCCAGCATGTTTGATTCCCAAAGTCTGGTTCATTTGACTGATGTGATCAGTCCATACTGTACTGTTCTCGGGCATGGCACTATTAACTGCACCCTGGCCAATAATAAAGAAATGGATTGCGCACAACGTCAAAATAGTGAAAGTGTATTGAGTGTCCATTTTGTCAGTATTATTGTGTGATTATTATTATTGATCTAAGAGTAAAATAGTCTAGATTATGGGTATCAAACCTTATTGTGAGCAAGAGCCACCGCAATGGATAAAACAATCTGGAGGGCTCAAAACTTCTTTTGCTTGTTGGTTTTATTTTATTCTACTTGTTGATATGTTTTATCATTGTTTAAAATGTTAGCATACATAAAAGAAGCTAAACTAATATAAAAAATATCTAACAAATAAATAAATAATGATGTTGGACACCACTGGTCTAAGAGCTGTAGTGCCTGTACTGGTAGCCCTTTTGGTTTTTAATTGAGACTGTACCAGAAATGAAGATTTGAGAGTTTTCTGAGAACAACAGAGACTGAAAAGATCTGAAATACATACTGTACAGCGGCAAATCCATATTAAATACAAATCTTCAAATCTAAAATTTATTTTAGTTTTATCTTTAGAATCTTTAGTCTTTATAAAGACATATCTGAAATAAACTAGCATGAATGGACAGAACTGGGCAAGACCTGAGTCTCAGTGGTATGGCAGTGACCTTCTAACCACCCACCCATTGTCATCATGCCATTTGTGTCCCTGGGGGCAGCTAGCCAGTTCAAAGTCAGCAATAGGTCACCAATGACGTTTATCTGTTACCCCGTTGGCCCTAGGAAAGGTTAGTATAAAAAGCTTTTAACTCCTACATTGGCAAACCAAAACGGCCAGGATCCTCCAATTACAGAGTTATTGTATCTGCAATGATTTGTAGTTTGGAACATTGTAAATTTCTTTTAATCCAGGTATAAAACTGTTCTTTATTGCATTAACACAAGCCTATAAATAAGTATATGAAACTTTTCATTGGTTGCAAAATATTAACCTCCGCTGGCTAGTATGGAAATGTAGAGGTTAGCGAAGAATGTTTATGACATCAAAGCCGTATTGTTTGAGTCCAGCTGCCAATCCTTATCCCTGCCAGGGAGAGACCAATACTGGTTACATACTGCTCCCGTTACATTCCTTCTGTCTTACTGAGCTACAAACAACTTTCTCGGTTTCAGCTCTTTTATGATCACAGTCATACGCAACCAGTGGCCCCTCCCTCCCTAAGAAAAGAGGTGTGCTCTGTTTGTGCACGTGAAGGCGTGTGTGTAATAGACATCTGTAGCTTCAGTCACAGGAGAAGCCGGTACTAAAACTTTGTTGGATATTACTCTGATGCTTTTGAGAAAATCTGAAAAAAATCCTGATGGCCTAAAAAACATTCGAGCTGAAGCAAAGATAGCAACAAGCTATGAGTTTTCGTGGCCAATACAAGGACCGCTCTTTTGGAATGGTTCTCCTACCGAATCTGGTCGTTGTTACTTTAGGGAGTGTTTGGGAGGATAAAAGACGTTTCGCTAGTCTTAATCGCAGGTTATCAAGATGGTTTGGTAAGTCATAATTAAGTCATTTCAAAATTGTGATGGGTTTTCTAAGACTCAAGGAACATGATGGTTTGAGATTGTTTTTTGTGCTCTGTAGTAAGTATCAAAAATATGGATTTGTCTCTATTAGAAAATTAAATGTACTTTAATTGTTCACTCTTAAACATAAAAGTGCTTAAAAAATTTCTTCACAGCGATGCCATAAAAAAAGAAAGATTTTTGGTTCCACAAAGAACCATTCAGTCAAAAGCTCTTTAAAAACCATTTCTTTCTTACCTTTTTATGATTTGAATAATCTTTTTCACCACAAATAACCTTTTTTGAAACAGAAAGGCTCTTCAGATGTTAAAGGTTTTTTATGGAACCATTTAGCCAAAAATGAGGCACCTTAATTTGGAGCTATATAAAAGGTTTTTCAAAGTTGAGCTACAGCTTCTTCATCTGTTTGCCATCTACTTTCTTAACATTATTAATATCATCCAATTAGTCCACTGAAGTAAAGACATATTCCCAACATTTACCACGGTAACTACATTGTTACATTCACTAAAACATGTCACATTACCTCTGTTTTTTTACACTTAACATGTACTGTATACACTCTGGATAAAACTGAGCTACAGGTATGAGCTTTTAAGTTAAAAAAAATATTCTGACATTATAAAATGACAAAGCATTGTTTTATTCCCACTAATAACTAATAGTTACATGCATTCAAGTCTTTTGCCAAAATGATGTCGGTCATGTTTTCACGTTTGCCAAATATTGTGTCTTTAGGCCGGTTTATGCCCATATTAACAAGTTAGTGCATTCATACGGCACGTGTAAGAAGCGCGTGCTTGCATTTCTGGTCTATTTTTGCTGCACTGCTCACGCTCAATTAAATGGACATTTTATTGTTTAAATGCTTATGGATTGACTCAAAAAATACTATAAAATCATGTATGCGATTTCCTAGTGTCTTTTAAAACTTTAGCAATTTAACAAAAAGTGCCAGAAGTTTATTTTGCCCAAATCCCAAAAACATGTTTATGTGATTTATAATAAAATCACAAATACACAGCATGTTGAATGCTTATTGTTTATGTTAGTGGAACATGTTTTTATTGTGCTGTCAGTCTTTCACTCTTTGCTCTGCAATTGAATTCTCATCTTCCTTTATAACCTTCAGAGAAACAGATAAATAAGGGATAAGGGTATTGTGTTATACCCTTATGCTGTATATTTTGGAGGGAAACGTGATGGCATTGTCACTAAGTGAAACCACATCTTTTATCTGAACGTTCAGATGAACAGATTAGATAATGTGGCTTGCTTTATATGTCTAAAAATGTGGATTGAACAAAAGAGTTATATAAACTACATTGACAGTCAATTAAGCATCTTAAAGGGGTTTTGCTCAGAAATATATGTATGTACAGTAATTAAAGTTATGTGAACTTGTGATTGTTGTACTGGTGTAAGCTGCAGCCAGTGTGAAAGCAACATAGGCACGCTCTCCTGACACGAAGTTCAGGCGATGCTACTCGACGTCTAAAGCAACAAGTGCTATAATCAGGCAGGGATGCCAGTGGTCTGGATCTCATAATACTGCAATTGTAACCTGAGGCAGGCTAGTCATTCTAGAAACCAAACCAATGTGGTGGCAAGCAACTGGTTTATATGGGGGCCTGTTTGGGAACATCCACCATATGTGGCTCCTGCACTGCAGAAGTACTTTCAGATGTCTGGTGGGACCACTTTTACTCATTGCAATGATGTTTTACGGTCCAAATGTTTAATAAAAGGAACCTAAGATCCATTGAACAGCCCTGGCAAACACGGGCTCTGTTCTTAAACTTACTGAACTGCCTTGCTATCTCTTTACATGCTACATTCAACAACATCCTGTCAGCCACACAAATTGTGCTTTACTGCACAGGAGACATGATGACTCACAATTAATTCTGAAGGAGATATGATGAAATATGTGACCCTAGATCACAAAACTTAAGTCGCATGGGTATATTTATAGCAATAGCCAACAATACATTGTTTGTGGTCAAAATTATAGATTTTTCTTTTATGCCAAAAAACATGGCATGTTCCATGGCATATTTTGTCAATTTCCTGCCATAAATATATAAAAACTTTATTTTTGTGAATGGATGCAGTTGCTAAGGACTTTTTGGACAACTTTAAATGCAATTTTCTCAATATTTGGATTTTCTTTGCCCATTTAGATTCCAGATTTTCAAAAAGTTGTATCCTGGTCAAATATCGTCTCATCATCATAAACCATACATGGATGGAAAAATTTATTTAACTTTCAGATGATGTATAAATCTCAATTTCAAAAATGTGACCCTTTTGGTTTGGTGGTCCAGGGTCACATACTGTATGATACCCTGCTATATAAATGATAAAGAGCACAAATAAATAAATTAAATATTATATTATACTACTATTTATGGTATGTTATATATAGTATGCATCATATAAGTATGGTATATTCCCTATATAATAGCATGTCATTGACCATCAATCAATGATAATAAGATACAGAGGTTAAAGTCCAGCTCGTGGTTTACAGGGGATGGGCTGGCAGTAGACGCTAGTGCTATTTGAAAGTGTTTGCTTGCATGGAAATGAAGGGAGAAAATGAGTTTCCTCCCTCTATCCCGCTTTTAACCTTTACTTTGTTTTTCAAGGATAAACAGTTGATGGGACACACCGGCTCTCAGCATGTATGGGTATAATGCTTGACTGTCTACTAACAGTTTTTCTTGAATCTTATTTTATAACCTTAGGAAAAAGTTTTAAGTAATTTCAAGTTTGTGACTGCTACAGTAGAATTTAATGAGAAACTCAGTATAAATAGGGTACAAATTGAGAAATGTGGCTCTGAGCTTTTTAATAATCAAGGTTTTATTAGCGCAACTACATCATTGGACATTTTAAAAAATATATCATTGCTATGTCTGCTGTAGGGTAAGGTCCACTTCTGCTATAGATCTACACAGATGTAAACATGTTGTTTTTTATTTCATTCAAACTGATTGCGAGCCCATTTGTGTGATCTAATGGAAAGAATTCAACTTTTCTGTTCCTAATGCTTGGACACTTGTTGTAGACTTGCATTCCAGTCGCAGACAAATGATTGATTCTTTTGGACAGATGTGCTTTGTGATTCATCTCTTTCTTGCGAACACATTTATCATGTTCACGTTTATCTGGAAACTTTCTGCTTAAGCAGTGAGACGCATGGTACTGCTTTTGCATACTTTCTGACTATTTGAATAGGCTTCTGTGTCTGATGTAATATGGAAAGGGCAAGACTTCTTTTTAAATGTATTTCTTTTTCTTGCTTGCATTTGCTTGTCATGGCCTATGTGTTGTGGAATTTATTTAATAATTGTTATTATATCACAGTCAAATCAGATTGAAATCACAGATGAGGTCTGACACATTTCAAGCAATTTCATAAGATGGGTGTGTTGTTAACTACATAAGAAACAAAAGATCTAAAAATAGTCTTAAACATTGCTAGATGCCACATTTGGAGTCATTGAAAAATGGGAGATATACACACGCCTGTGGTCACACATCAGCTGTTTGCTATAATAATGTGAGAAGAGTTTTTGTCTAATAACTACAAATAACTATTTAGAAACATTTTTGTCCTCACCACAGCACCATCAGCAGTTTATGGCTTATTTATGACTGTAAGCAAAAGTAGTTATCTAGAGGAAAAATGGCAGAAATACAGTAAACTAGTGAACATTAACAGACATATTATGTTGAGGATGTGGATTAATCACTATCCATTATTTCTCTCTTTTTAGAATCTCCTCGGTTGTCCACTGGCTCTGTTGGCAGCAATGACCGGGCGTCAACAGCTACGCTGTCTGATTGTTCGGACTTCCCAGATGTCCAGAGACCCGTAAGTGTGGTGTCCACCATCTCATCTGGGTCAGGTTCTTCTCGAGAAGACGTTCCTCTGTCAGGCATCCCATCCGCTGGTGCTCCTGTTGAGGACAACGTGGATTTGGAGTTGATGCCTGCTGGGAATCCGAGAGAGACTCAGAACACTAACCTGTTCCTCCTGCAAAATAGCAGCAATGCTGTGAACAGCAATCGTAACTCTCAGCACTCTTCAAGTCCATTTGTTGCAAAAACCATGGCACCCAACCCTGGACTCACCTACCTGGACCGCGTGGTAATGGAGATCCTTGAGACGGAGCGAATGTATGTGAGAGATCTGCGGAGTATCGTAGAGGTTAGCACCCGTCTTAAGCTTTCCTCATTGGGATCGTAATTTTTAAGCACCTTGGTATGAATTAGGGGTGGGTGGTATGAGGTTAAGTAGGAACAGTGTAAAACGTAAAATAGATATTCCAGGATTTCGTTAACTCGGGGTTTAGAATAACACAGGGTTAATTATTTCAAGTGTGAAAAGACTTACTTATTAAGTTGTTGCTCTGAAAACTTTGCTTGGTGCTGATAATACTTCTTACATTAGGGGCTTCTGTTTTTTCTTTGTACTAGAACTAAAGTTGAAGTATGCTTAAACCCAGCAAAAAGACATGTCACATCTAATATGACTCTAGCAGTTAGACATCCAGTGCAGAGATTATCATGTTACGTAACATCAGGTTTGACAATTGGATTGTGTGATTGAGTCAGTCCTCAAAGTACAACGCTAGCTTAAAGTGAGATTATAAACAGTCATGATGTGTAAAAACATCAACATGTGTTATTATAATACTATTTTATTTGAACATTTCTGTAATATATTTGAACCTTGTAGATTTGGAATGCTAAATAAAAGATTTCCAGATTTTTTTTTTAAAGTGATTTTTTTTGGCCATTTTTGCCTTTATTTAATAGATAGTAATTACATATGACAGGAAAGTTTAGGGTGAAGAGAGGGGTATGGGATTGGCAAAGGACTTTGAGCCGGTATTCGAACTCGGGTCGCCAGAAGTGTGTCTGCACCATGTGTCGGAGCACCATCCACTACACCATTGGCTCCGACAGATTTCCAGATTTTTTTATGAAATTTGTATTCGCTTTGGTTTATGTGATTTAAAAAAATTTTTTTTATTAAAGTACTCATATTTATTAGATTTAAAAAGTGACGTTACACTTTCATCCCATTCAAATAATTAGCCAGTTAGTTGACATGACTGATTTTCTCTTCGCAGGACTATCTTGCTCACATTATAGACACTGGAGATCTTCCTATCGGGCCAGACCAGGTGTGTGCTCTGTTCGGAAACATAGAGGACATCTATGAATTTAACAGGTAAGAATTGATTTATTATTAAACTGCTTACCATGTCCTTTGGTATATGACTTCTTTAGTGTTTTTTTTTTCACATTTGCTAAAGCTAAACAGTGCAAATTAGTGTTTTTAACTTTGTGTCTTTAGTAAATCCCGACCGTAGTTTTTTTTTAATTCAAAATGATGGTTAGGACTGGTGCAAGTTGTTAGTAAATCTGGTCCTAGGTGTTTCTGACAGTTTTTTATTGGTAGATAAAGTTTACAATACATGATATGTTTATGCCCTTCCTCTTTTTCTGCTAAAGGTTGACTTGCCAAGCTCTCTAATTTATTGTTACTCCTTTATGCCAACATATATCTTTATCTTTTAAATTTATTGGATTCAAACCAAATGATAAGATTATTCATAAACTATTGAAAGATAATTTTTGCATCAGTTCAAATACAGTGTAATATTTTTGCATCCTGTTTTTTTTAGTGCTGTCATGTAAATGTAAATACCATTAAGCTGTCTGTGAATAGTAGGCCTTGTTGTCCCGTGACCTATACGCCTTATTCAGTCCGTCACCATGT
The DNA here is from genome assembly GCF_027580225.2 of Misgurnus anguillicaudatus. NCBI lineage: Eukaryota > Metazoa > Chordata > Actinopteri > Cypriniformes > Cobitidae > Misgurnus > Misgurnus anguillicaudatus. The sequence continues at coordinate 3,005,417 of NC_073354.2, read as the reverse complement.
AGATTTTAAACCGAGACTGTGAGGGATGGACCTCTATTGTTTTGTATCAGGTCATTCAGCCATTAAAACACAGAAAATACATCGTTTTACAAAATTTCACAGGACAAAGTACCTCAGAAAACGTGGATTATTAACATTAGAAGAAACATATGACCTAATTTGAGATGAGAATAGCACATTGTGTACATAACATCTCTGTTTAGCCTGTTGGCTAATTGCTAATTTCTCATGTTGTAAACATGTTTACTTTTCTTTAAAACACTAATACAAAATTTTATGACAACAACTAAGAATACATCTCCAGTTTGTATAGATCATAAGAGTATGTCACATGTATTTTCTCCGTTATGTTTTTTCAAGACATGAACATTAACTTGTTTTAAAGAAAAGTAAGCATGCGCACAACATTAGAAATTAGTGAATAGCCAACAGGCTAATGGACGTCCATTCCTCACAGCCTCGTTTTGGAATCAACATGGCGGCAGGCTGAAAAAGGCGTATTGTGTATTTGGTAAACTGGTATGTAACATACAGTTGACCTTGCTAACAAAGTGCCTACTTTTAAACACATCAAATGCCTCAAATTTTGTTGTTTCAGCCCTGTTACCCAAGCTTTTATAGAGTAAAAACCAACACTTGCTCCCCAACTTGATGGTCCTATTGAGTGAGCGCTTAATTACAGAGTAAGCGTAAGCGCCATTCTGGCTTTAATGTTTATTTGCTTGGAAACATGTAACATAAATCAGGATTTGACCCTGTGTTTAGACATTACCAGGGTAACAACACCTTGTTCACTCACCATTTGACATACCACTTAGCTAAACTATACATTTTAGGGCCCTATTGTGGTTCATGCCTTTTTTGTAGCCTTGACCACATTTGTTATTCGTTTTCTTTCAAACACGTGACACAGTATTGACATGTACAGTACAATGGCCTGTCTGTTTACACAGAGTGCCTTTGTTAGCATACGCTCCCCGCTTCAGCATGATCTAAAAGATATCGAGAAAATAGAGAAACCACTAAACTGTCTCATAGCTTATCTATCTTAACAATATGTTTGTTGTGGTTTGATCTTCTTTGTTATATGAAATATGAATCACATCCTCTTTGTGAGCATAAAACTCAGCCAAGAACCAAACAATCCCAAACAAAGTTTGGGTCAGTTAGTTTGTCCATGCATTGTTTTCAGTATAATCCCACTACATGATCGCAGACATATCATATAAAATCAGGAAATTTCCTAAAAAATAAAAAAGTATATGCAACCTATTATAGAACACCATACAAAGCGCAAGTGACTTTGTGGGCGGATCTTGGGCGCTGTTGCTATTTTCCCGGCGAGAGAAATAACTCTTGCGCCAGGCGCAAAATCAATAAGGGGTTGGTCTGAAGTAGGTTCATTATTCATAGGTGTGGTTTGGGCGTAACGTCAAATAAACCAATCAGAACGCTATCCAACATTCCCTTTAAACGAAAGTGCGCAAGTTCCATGGCGGGTTGCTATTATTATGACTGATTTACCAGGCGCACGTCAGGAGCGGTTCACAGCCGAGGAGACCCACGTTCTTGTAAGAGCAGTCAAAGACAGAGAAGTTGTTTTGTATGGGGATAGGAGAAACCCGCCCAAATCAGCGTCGGTTAAACAGGCGTGAGAGGAAATAGCCACAATTGTCTCATCAGCTGGCATCCGCTACAATGATATCAGGAGACGGGGGGATCCCAAGCTTGCCAGCATAAATCGGGCACGCCGTGTAACGGGAGGTGGATCTGTCTCTACACATGACCTGACACCAGCAGAGGACATCGCTGCGTCCACCCTCACCGCTGAAAGGGTTTGGGGGCTTTGAAATCGGACGGGTCCAACCCCAAAGTACACTTACAAATCAAGTTCATATACATTAAGGTTTCTTATGAAAACATTTTAATTATTATTTACATAAAATAAACGTAATACAGCCACTCAACAAACTTATAAAAATATTTTAATCGTTATTTGCATGAGAATTTTTTAACGCAGCCACACAAAATAAATAAAAACTCTCACCACAATGCTCACCACAATTATTTCCCTCATCTCATGTGTTAATATTTTTCATTGTAACAATTTATGATTTGCAAAAATAACTGTTGCATCTGTGTAGATTAGATAAGCAAAGTGTGTGCGCGTTGTGCACGCTATACATTATGGTCAAGCATGCGCCCTTAAAATAGCATAATGAACCACACGCAACGCGCCACTGACTTTAGACTAGTTTTTTTCTGGTCGGTGGCGCAATTGTTTTTTTAAACTGCAAAATAGCATCAGGGATGGTTTGCGCCGGAACACGCCTCCTTTTTTGCGCTGAACCGCCCAGGGAGCGCAAGTTCATTCCCTAGTTTGCCGACGTGCGTCTGTGGAGGGAAAAACTCGCTGTGCACCGGTGCAAAATACCTTAAAATCACTTATCTTGCATATCATCCATTAATTTTTTTCCAACATTGTTTGCTCATTTATTGTCAGGTGTCTGGCTACACCAGAGAGATTCTTTTAATTTCCTATGGTGAATTCAGTAAGTGTGGGAATAATTCCTGTTTGGAGTGGTTTGCCACAAATGCATGACACACATAGTGTGGATTTCATTTCCTTTGTTTGCTGTGGTGTGGTGTTGATGCCCACTAACCCTCTCGGTTATTGCTTTAAAATTCATTTGAAACAACGGTTATGAGAAAAATAGATTTGACTCAAAGTGAAAGCTGACAATTAAACTGTAGGTAATGTGTTGAATGTCTACCAGGTATTTGCTGTTTGTACTATTTTACAATGTTAAATATGTGAAGCAAGGGCATAGTTTACCATTAATGGCCTGTTTTTTCAATCAAGGTTTTAGGGTAACATACATGCAAGCAATATCAACTTCCGTTTTAATAATTGCTTTAACGATAGTTCAGCGATAAATGAAAATTACCCCACGATTTACTCACCCTCAAGCCATTTGAGATGCATATGTCCATCATCTTTCAGACTAGCACAATTTAAGTTATTTTGGAAAATGTCCTGGCTCTTCTAAGCTTTAAAACAGTGTAGAAAACAGGGTCCAGGACTTTCAAGCCCAAAAAAGAACATCCTTCACAGAAGTAATCCACACAGCTCCAGGGGCTAAATAATGGCCTTTTTTGCGGGTAATTGATGCAAGTTTGTAAGAAAAATATCCATATTTAAAACGTTATAAACTATAATAACTAGCTTCCGGTAGCGGCCAATGCAGATTATGCATAGCATATGATGCATAAAATCTGATGAGAATAGATGCCCTGCGTGTGATACCCTGCATGTGAATTGTTTATCTACAGATAGGTATACCTCGTCTTCTTAATCGTGTCTTCTATATAAAAATCCTGTGCCTTTTTCTTTAAAATCCTCGCTTTACTTTGTGACTAGCGTTGATATTTTATGAATGACTTCTGTGAGGATGGTGCACTTTTATGGGCTTAAAAGTCATGGACCGCTATAAAGCTTAGAAGTGCCGGGACATTTCTAAAATAACAGAAATGTGTTTGTCCCTTGAGAGTGATTAAATCATTGGCTAATTTTCATTTTAAGTTCATAAAAGGGGTAGTGGCTACATTATGATTATGAGAATTGAAAGCGACATGATTGTTACGTATGGTAGCCCATACTCGAAATGTTACCTTTGCATTTAAACCTAGTCAGGCACCCCTTAAACTTCAACCTAAGTTGTAACCTCCTGGGCCTTCAGGTACAAGCCCAACTCTCTAACCATTAGGCCACAACTGCCCTACGATATATTGCCGATATATATTTTCTATCAGACAAATGGCTACTTTGTACTTTGTACAAAGTAAAAAAAAGTGTTGCATATACAAAGAGCAATGGCCATGATCCTGAAGTTACTTCATTATTAACAGAAGTGTGCAGACCGTGTTTTCACGCTCATTTGTTAGATGATACTGTACATGTTTGAAATGTGTAAGCATGCATTTTCTTTTTTTAGTGAGCTGCTTCAGTCACTGGATATGTGTGACAATAATCCAGTGGCCATCGCCAGATGTTTTGTGCTTAAGGTGAGGTTCAGTATTTGCTGTAGAGGAGTTGCATTATAATATTACAGTATATCTGAATACCAACACGCAATGCTTTTTATTAAGGGTATAACGTTACTACATATTTGTAGGACTTCTGGTTTGTTGCACATGTGTAGTGAATTAAATTTTTAACAGTATGCTTGTTTTATGTGCGAACATACTTCAAACATGGGGACACATATTAAGTGGGGGACCGCAGGTTTATTTAGCAAAGCCCGCTTAAGGCAAATACACTTTTTATTAATTCCATTGTGATACTTTTCCATTGCTTTTCTATGTAAACACGCACTAGACTGACGTGTTTGACCGTTATCCGAACATCTTACATCTTTTGCAGCATCGTGCATGTGAGTGCTGAGTTTTAAGATGCCGTGTCAAGTTAAAAGAATTTCACCAGATAAAGAGAAAATGATTGTTTTCATTGCTTTATTCATGTGTGTATTTTAATCGTCCACATGATGTGACAGTATTGCGGTACGTTCTTGAAAGTTTACATCCAAGAGCTCTGATTTTTGATGGGATTAGGACATAGAGATAATCACTTCTGATTGGGATTCACAGACTGATTCACAAGCTAGGGAACTTATTTAGACACACAAAAAGTGTTTAAAAACAGCGTTTGTGCCCGTGTGTGTGTGTGTGTGTGTGTGTGTGTGTTAGACCATCTGCCCTTGTGGCAGCTTTTTCTAGTCAGTAGATGGTATAATGATACAAACGGTGAAGCGGTTACTGTGGTGTTATCAGTAGAATATCACACGGCTGATTGTCTTAGCCAATCAGATTCAAGAACCAGAAAGAACTGTTGTAAAATAAGACATATATAAATAATATATATAATACTGAACAGTGTGTAAGTTTAATGATCCTCTATCCAACTGATTGTTTACATGGTATGATGGGACCGTGTTGAGTAAAGCATTACTGATTGTTTTTTCCCTCCACATTTTAGCGTGAAGATTTTGAAATCTACACACAATACTGCACCAACTACCCAAAGTAAGTAAAACTGTTTGATGGGTTTTATGTGGTAAGAGTGATTTCCTGCGTTGTAGGAATGCACCTTTGGTTTCTCAGCAGTACAGTGTCATGCACAGTATAGTACATTGTTAAATGTACTATAGTCTACATTTATAAATTGGAAAGTTGGATTAACATACAAAATTATTTAAATTGGTAACAATTGTAATGTTTTTTTTTTTTCAATTTACATTTTCTCACTTTAAGTAAACTTTTTTTATGTGTTACCAATTGAAGTAATTTGTGTCCATTGTTTGTCCGAAACCGCTCCCTATCTCCTACATTGTGCTCTATAGTTGGCTCTTGCCATTTTGTAGAAGTGTCCGAAACCTAATTGAACAACTTAATTTCCTTCATTTGTTCATTACTTTTTACCCACAACGCACTCGCTCACTCACTATGTCCCATGATACAATGGGGGGAAACTGGAATCAGCTGAAGGATACTGACAGGAAACACCACAAATTTATGTTTATACACTTTTGTTAGGTCTGTTGTGAATTTTCTACTTTAAAAAAAACTAATTAAAAATAAATGTGATACATTTTATTTAAAATATAACAATTATTTTTATTTAATATAAAAATTAAACATAACAGTAAATAAATATAACAAGCAGTTGTTTTGTTCTCTTTATTATCAATAATCATGACAAATATGACACGCAGTAAGAAAGTTAACTTTATCATTTCACAGTACAATCCATAAAGCCCCACATGTGTAATGACGATTCTCTGTGACAGCTATCTGATGCATGGTATTTATGTCAGTGTCCAAAATTGCTCACTCATTTTGTCACCATATAGTGGTCTTAAACGTCATTCTCTGTATAGTGAATGAGTGAACGTTTTCAGACACAGCATATGTTTACACATCAACGATGTAGTGAAAAAGTAATTTCTTTGCGTTTATGAAAATTTGCACGTACACACGACAGTGCTGTCAAAAAGATCTGCTTTACACGGATCCACGAATAAGAATAAATACGCTGTATTACGTATGCCAGGCCAGTAGATGATGATGTTTGTAAAGAAACACTACATGCATCCACAAACATGCGTTCTTCTACAGAGCAATAAATACAAACAATTAAGACGGCAAAAGCTTTAAGCATTTTTGTTTAGACAGACGATGAAGTAGGTTTACCAACAGTGTACCAGCAGGTGACCCTGGACTGTAAAACAGCTAAATTTAGTAATCTTTGTTGAAGCGTTAATAACCTCAGTATCTTGAGCAGCACAAACACAGTTGTGTAGGCTGCCATTGTTGTTTGCTTTATAATCGTGCATACTACTTGGACTTCTCTGTGTATTATCAGCTGGTAAAGATTTGATGTTTCATGTGAATCAGTTTGTGTTGTTATGTGTCAGTGTGTTGACCCTTCATCTTCTGGTCGCAGCTCTGTAGCCGCTCTTACAGACTGCATGCGAAACAAAACTCTGGCCAAGTTCTTCAGGGAGAGGCAGGCGACTCTTAAAAGAACACTACCACTGGGATCTTACCTGCTTAAGCCTGTCCAGAGGATACTCAAATATCATCTCTTGCTTCAGGTAACCAACTGCTTTAATATTGCATATAAATCAAAACTCTGTTTTATTTTATCATCTGAAGCGCAGTCACCCTTTGCCTAGAAACCGCACACCGTACTCGTGTTATTTTATCAAGAAGCTTCTTGAAGGTTCACCTTAGGATGATTTTAAAAGAATATAGGAGGAGTTCACTTTTAATCTCTTATTGGCTGCTTTTCCTTCAATATTTAGTCTATTTCAAAAAACATATTTAAAAATAAAAATGCAGTTTTCCAATAACCAAAATTAATCGGTTAGGCACAGCTATATCATTTTTTACGAAAGTAATTTCAAGCATTTATCAACCATACGCCTTTAGAAGAATTTTAAGATCATAGTTAAAATTTCAGATCCTTTGACCAGTAGTGTATTATTTACAAGGCTTTTTTAGAGGAGAACATATGGCCCATATCTTGGTAAGGCATCACTGGATTTTGTGGCCGAGGAGTACTCATGTAATTTAAATCACTTGTTTACTGTTGCTGTCCTGGATGCTGTCCGTTTTAAATGTAGCTGCTAATGTTTTGTATTTGTATTAACACCATTTCTGGGATAAAGAATATGCACGATCATCTTATTTACATACAGAGAAACAGTGATATTAAATGACTTAAACTGTGATATTGGACATATCGCCCCCCTCTCTTAACATTCATTTTACTTGCACTACAATTCCCTTGCTTGTCATTGCGTGTGCTCCATAGCTATGCTTGAAGAAAAACATCCCCCTCTTTATTATGAATTTATTTATTATACAGAAATGTATAAATAAATGCATGTGAAAATAAATACATATTCACATAAATACATAAATGTGGAAAATAATGAAAGTGGAAATAAAAATATAAATAAATAAATGTGTGAAACAATATAATACAAAAATAAAGAAATAAAAGTAGCAATATTTATTTATGTTTGTTTTCGTATAATTTTTGCAGTCTTGGTCCTCCATATTGTATGTCATAATTTTGGTGAAAACATTCACTTACTTCACGGATAGTTTGTTTTGTCCTGGTTAGACCCTACTGCCGAGTACCTGATCATTTAGACCCTGGAAAAGGCGGCCCCTGTACTAAAATTGTTCCTAGTTCCTGTGGTGTGAACATCCCAAAAAGTGGGTAGTTCCACAAATCGTGCGGGTATTATGAAAAAATTCCTGCAGTGTGAATAGGGTTTATAGTCAGTTGAATGTCTGTTGGAAAAGCAGACAGTCTACTAATACTTTAATGACTGGTAGTTTACAGAAAATTACCACGTTACTATAGTAAAATGTCTAAAGTGGACAATCGAAATAAAGTGTTACCAATTAGATAGATTATGGCTTTGTATCTTAACTACCTTTCATTTTTGGAATTATTATCCATTTTTGTCTGCTTCTCTCTGCTCTGGTTAGATCTTGTTTGCTTTCTAAAGAAAGCTGTGAATGTGACATGCTTATCTCTTAAAAATACATTACTGATAAGTTTACCGTAAAGCTGACGACGTGATAAAAAAAATAAGAGGGGAAGTGTTCAATGCATTAGCACCTGAAAAAAACCCATGTACATTTGTTACAAAATCATTTCTTTTAAGAACTTCAAAAATGCTTAAATGATTTCAAACTTTCAAATGATACTGCATGATGCTACTGGTTGTTGTATTTTTGTACATGTGTGCTTGTTGTTGTGTTGTAGGAGATTGCCAAGCACTTTGATCAAGAGGAGGAAGGTTATGAGATGGTAGAGGAGGCTATATACACTATGACCGGTGTGGCATGGTATATAAACGACATGAAAAGAAAGCACGAGCATGCAGTCCGTCTCCAGGTGGGCTAAGAGGCTGTGTGTTTTACATCTCTTAATAACATTGTCTGTAGTAAGTCAAAATCTGAACAAATGTATCCAACATCTGTTTCAGGAGGTCCAGTCTCTCCTTATTAACTGGAAGGGAGTCGATCTGACCACATATGGAGAACTGGTACTGGAGGGCAACTTTCGTGTCCATCGTGCCAAGAACGAGCGCACACTCTTCCTCTTCGACCGCATGCTCCTCATCACTAAACGCAGAGGAGAACATTACGTCTATAAGGCCCATATCTCGGTACGGCACCATTGGATTTGGTGGCTGGGGAGCCCTCGTGTATTTAAAATCATTTGTTTGCTGTTGCTGTCCTGGTAATTTGTTTTTTTTTTCTTCACCACAGTGTTCAACGCTAATGTTGATCGAGAGTGCCAAGGACTCGCTGTGCTTCAGTGTCACTCATTACAAGCATCCCAAACAACCTCATACTGTCCAGGTGTGTACACATTAATCTTTGTCTTTTAATAGTCCAAGGTGGGTTTTTAGTAGCCACCACAGTACAAAAATGTCGTCATCTGAGATCAACATAGGGATGAAATACACTCTGTAGTAGGGATGCACCGAATCCAGATTTTTTAGGTTCGGCCGAATCCCGAATCCACCGTTTAAGATTCGGCCGAATCCGAAACCGAATACCGAATCCTACTCGCATCCTTATTCCATTAACACAGTAAAGCACATTAATGAAGTAAACAACGTCCACAGCAGTGTATTTTTCATTTTATTTCATTTTAACTGTACATGCCAGGATGACAAGTTGGAAAAACTATTTTGACAATTACCATAAGCCTATGCATAATGAAAGCGATGCGTTGTGACACGCTCGTTTTTCCAATAAGCAAGCAGCTCCGCGCTGAAAACTATACTTTGAGTTAGAAGCTCCGCTCGTCAATGTCACAGTCTTCACACGGCCGTCCAATTACAGTGGAGGAGGGGCGGGACATTACCACAGCAACCAACCGGCTCACAGCTGAAGCATCACTGCGACCAAGCGCTCGGCTGAAAAACAGCTGGCATTTGGCGTCCTCAAGGCGTTTTCAGCCGTGTTTAAAAGTTTTGGTGTGTCCAGACCCTAAGGCTTACCGAAAGAAAAAGCTCATCTCCACGTCAGCACCCGATGTGTGTAATCAACGGCCGCGTGACGTCGACCAGCGTAGCGCAAGCCTAGGGTTCGGTTCGGTGGAAAAAAAATCTAGGATTCGGCCGAACCCGAACCCCGTCAAAAAGCCCAGTATTCGGCCGAAACCGAATCCTGGATTCGGTGCATCCCTACTCTGTAGAACAGTTTGTTGGTTAAGGGCTACTGAAGAAACATGACAGTGACTTCCATGTAAGAGGACCCGCGGTGTATGGAGATAAAAACGGCTCATTCTAGTGTAATAAAAACAATACAGTTCATTATATAAGATTTTTATACAACACTGATATTACATTTATGTAGATTATATTGCATTTCTGTCAAGAAATCCTCATAAAAGTTACACATTGGACCTTTAATGTAATATCGGAGGAACAGTGCACCAAAAAATCATTAAAGGAGCATTATGTAGCTTTTTGACTGTACTAAATTAAAAAAACTATAATATGTTGGTAGATAGCGAACGTCTTTTCAAAGATGTACGGTCCACAGGGGCGCTATGGAGCAGTGTAGGTAGTTGACGCATTCAAATCGATGAAAGTGTAACTTATCTGTCTCTAAACTAGCTCTAAATGGGCTAAAAGCTTAGGTTAACATCCATAGTACTACAAGCGATCTTTGAGTTTTGTCAATGCCGTCCAAAAAACAACCGCAGGCCACGAAACCTTCCCAGTCACCCACCGAGGCTACTGGCAATATGGCGACGCCCGCTCAAACGAAGTGTCTTGTCCTCGAAGATAAATATGTGTCGCGGAAGATGGAGAAAATCTCTGACAAGATTATCAACGCTTTTGACGAGAGGTTTGATAAACTAGAAACAACTCTTCGGGCAATACAGACGACACAGCAAGAGTTAAATGAAAGGGTCGAGGCTATAGAGGGACAGACTGGCGACCGTGAAACACGGATCCTCTCTCTAGAAACTTCCCTGGGTGCCATAAGTAAAGAGAACAAGAGACTAAAGTCCAAGCTTAACGATCTTGAGGGCAGATCGCGCAGAAATAACATCAGGATTGTTGGTATACCAGAAGGAATGGAAAAAGGGAAGACCAACCGAGTTCGTGAAGGAACTAATCACACAACTTTTCAAAGATGTACGGTCCATGTCAGAATGTCTCTTTTTGTTTGGTCTGTTTTACCCAAAAATGTATTTAGACAGCTCGGTTGCAAGTTGGCCACAATCACAGCATCTTGCAGCTATTGAAGTAATCGATCTGGGTCAGAAATAGCAGATTCCACCCTTTTCAAAAAGCCAAACTTAAAAAGTAGAAGTTAAACGTACAGTGTAATGCTTGATGCTTTCCATCGTCAGCTGCACTCCTGTGTGTCTGGAAACCTATGTAAGCTTTAAAAGGATAGTTCACTTTAAAATGAAAATTCTGTTGTCATTTACTCATCCTCGTGTTGTTCTAAACCTGTATGAATTTCTTTTTTTGATGAACACAAAAGAAGATATTTTAAGTAATGATGGTAAACACACATCAATAAGTGACCATTGACTTCCATAGTATGAAAGAAATATTTTGGAAGTATTGTGATAAATGACTAAGAAAATATTTTGATAAATGATGGTAAGCACACAGTTGATGTTACCCATTAAATTCCATCATATTTTTTATTCCTACTATGGAAGTCTATTGTCACTTACTGCTGTGTGTTTACCATCATTTCTTAAAATATCTTCTTTGTGTTCATCAGCAAATATAAATTCATACAGGTTTAGAACAACACGAGGACGAGTACATGATGACAGAATAAAGTGAACTATCCATTTAAGTCTGAGGAGGGGTGGACAGGGTGGTCTTTAATATTTATATTTAGACTTTGGTACCAAGTTCAACCTCTAGATTTCAATGTAACATACAGCTCCTTTAAGTGTACCGTGTTGTTATTTTTTAGGCTAAGACGATGGAGGAGAAAAAATTATGGGCTCATCATATCAAACGACTCATTCTGGAGAATCATCAGGTTCTCATACCACAGAAGGTAAGTTATGATCCAGCATTCAAGATTAGTGGAGCCTACTACAGCAGCTTTGTGTATTTTTCTGTAACTGTCAGGCTTTTTGATGTTTCTGTCTTGATTTGGTTACTCATGGTCCCATCAATCCATATGTTTAATCTATCAGCTCATTCTCTATCTGTCTTTTTGTCTATCTGATCTCTATGATTTAACAACCTGTGCTGGGTTCATTCATTTTAATAGTTTTGTTGTTTCTCTTTTAGGCAAAGGAAGCAATCTTGGAGATGGATTCTATTTGTAAGTTTTGGGAACAGCTGTGATCACAGTTTTAAATGAACACTGACCATTTCCCAATATTTGATGATATTATTTTTAGTTTTTTGTAACAAAGCAAACTAATTATTAGCCTCTTTCACACAGTAATTCTGGTAAATTACCATGAATTTACCAGAATAAATTTACCAGTAAATACAAAAATGTGCTGTTCACACATGCAGTGACGTTCTGTCTTTTTACCAGTAAGACATCATTCACACATCAGTATCAAAATACCGGTAAACTCGAAGAGAAAGCGGAAGTTACCTGTGGCGCGCGGCCGGCGAGCTCCGTCCGTGTCGTATTTGTAAACGGCGGGTTATGACTTAATATCCACGGTCCGTATTTTGTTGTTTTCACAACAAAAACAACATTGCGTTAGGCGGCGTCAAACGGAACCTGCGCGTTTGCACATTAGGCTTCACAGATGGTGTGCTAAGGACGTCGGGAATTTGGCATTTAGATGGTAAGCCGTTTTAAACAACTTTGGTGAAGAAATGTGGATGTTAACTTCAGGTGTGCTCGACTTTTAAGCAACATGTGTGTGGAAACGTCCGTAAACAGTCTGGGGGAAACCGCGTCACCTGTATAAAAAACTTTCTGATTGGCCCGATCTGTCAGCGCGGTCTGACGTCGTCCGTTCTAAATGCCAGTAATGCTATATTTTTTGTTCACACACAGCGCTTACCGGTAAATTACCGTTAATCTAACAACCTGTCTTACTGGTAAATTGGGAGCACTGATTTACCGGAAAGGTTCTGTTCACACATGACATGTTAACTGCAATTTACCAGTAAATTACCAGTAAAGACTGTATGTGTGAAAGGGACTACTGATGAGCTTGAATAAAAATTGTAATTACATTTTTTAAAATCATTGCTCATTTTTGTAGTATGTAATTATGTTCATGTAACTTTTTGTTTCCCATCATTTCCATTCCATCATTGATCCCAGTTGCACAGAATGTATGCTCTTTCAGTTTTTATAAAGTGTTATCAATAATCAACATATGTTTTATTTGACTGTCAGATAAGAAAAAGTATCGGTACAGCCCAGAGAGACTCAAAAAATCTGTGTCGTGCCAATTAGAGGAGTTTAAAAGTGCTACACAGGGCAGAAGACAGTCAGGTAGGTGACTAATATCTTTCTTCTTCTGATTATGTTTATTTATTTACAAGTTTCACATTTTTACAAAATATGCATACTACTTTATTTTTCAACAGAATCATCCAAAGATGTCTTAAAAACAACTAAAGGTACATTTTAAAAACTGAATTTCAAAATTTCTTAGTATTTGGTGTGTTGCCTGTTTTTAGTTTATGTCAGCATACAGTCAGGCTGTCTCAGTGGAAGCAAGGAAATCTGACATTTTGTACAAACTTAGGCTTTGTTTATACGACAAAGATGTTGTAAAAACTTTAAAAACTTTTTGCTTTGTGCATTTGACAATTTTCACATACACACAACACTGTCAAAAAGATTTGCTTTTATAGACAAGTTTACCGGGTCTGCCAACGACTTCCGGTTAGCGTCTTTTACTGTCTTTGGTTAGCGTGCAGAAAAAGTAAACTATGGATGGTGTTACACGCCGACACGGCTCCGGGACATATTGTACTGTTCGCGGTTGCAACAATTTGTGGCGAAAACAAACTCGCTAAGTGCTTGGCAGAGTGAAAGGCCTATTTCACCTGGGAAACATGTCTATTCGGGTCCGCAGACGAATGATGAATAAATCTGCAGTATTACGCAGGCCAGGCCAGTAGATGGCGATGTTAACTTGTAAAGAAAAACGACACCCCATGCACTTACTGTATGCATTCTTCTACAGAGAAATAAATGCAAACAATCAAAACAGCAAAAATATTGCACAATGTCGCCATTATCACAGCTTCATATCAGTTCAAAAGTTTGTTTTTTAGGACCCCAAAACACTGCCCAATCTCAAATGTATTCTTGCTTTTTGTTGCAATTTTTTAAAATCCTTTAACTTGATTTGTATATGCCATGTTTGTATTGTGCTTTTATACTTATGGGACATTTTATTTATTATAAATACACTTTCATAAAACAAAAATCCCAAATATTAACACACCTATATCATCCAAGATGTTTATGTATTTCTTTGTTCAGTCGAGTAGAATTTTTTTTCAATTTAATAGACTATTAGACCTCAACAGTTCACAGTTTCAATGCAGTTTTAAATTGCAGTTAAAATGCAGCTTCAAAGGGCTCTAAATGATCCCAAATGAGGCATAAGGGTCTTACCTAGCGATTTTCTGCAAGAAAAAATTTAAATATGCACTTTTAAACTACACATCTTGCGCTAGCCGTGTGACGCGCCACACGACCGGTTTAATGTTGGCTATGTCAGAATTTTTTCGCAAAAAGCGTTTCCATTTCCCATTATTCACATTCAATCTTAAGTCAAACACCACCTCAAGCAAGCGTAAAAACTTTTTTGCAAATTAAGGGATTTTATTTGAAATTTGGTGTTTCCATCACTCATTTCTTATTCGATACTTCAAAATGTGCATACACTTAGGGGAAAGGGAAACCCAGCTAATGTCTTGTCTGAAAGTGTAAAGGGTGAAAAACATTGCAAATTTGGTATTTAACTTGACTACGTATCTTATGCTGTAGATATACAATATATTGACTAACATTCTCTTTCTTCCTGTTTGATGGCTGCTCTGCTGTTCTGGTGAATTTATCAGCAATACTGAAGGTAAGCAACTAATAATAATTCAAACAGTAATAGATGCCAGAAGTTCAGAACTATATTTGATGTTGTCTTGCTTTGTGTTTCTGTGGTACATACGATTTTTGAAGGTTTAGAATGAGATAAATAAACGTTTTGCGAAAGGTTGGAAGCTTTTAATTTTTCAAAAGCAAATGAATATGGGTCAGTTTTTGTAATTTTACCAATAGTGTGGATTTCTTCATAACACAAAGAAATCTTTGTGAATTGATGCCCCAGCACGCAGACAGTGAGGGGGCTTTGTCTGCTGACATGAGGCCTTTAGAGGCTACGTCTAGCGTCAACTCTCTGGGCTCGAACGTAAGCGATTCTGAGAGACCTGCTTTAGAGGAGGACGGCCTCGAGCACTTCGTTCCCAGCGACGGTGAAGAACCGGCCTGTAGCGTACCCTCTGTGAAGAGCAGATTGATCCAGGAGGAAGAAGCAGAAGGGGAGGGAAGTGAATCTGATGAAATTCTTATGGAGGACACCCAGGTAGCTGACTTTGCAAGCTCCATGTTGGCTGCAATTTCCTGTTGGCATTATAGAGCCAAGGCTTTGCTTTCCATGGGCTTCCCAACGGTGAGGTTCTTTACCACCGAGGGAATTGTTTTCATTCTTCAACATGACCTGCTGCATGCCTGCTGAACCCCTCGACATATTGCATGCGCTGTCAAGCCACTAACAACTCTAACGCTGTAGATGGCCCAGCACCGCTAGAGGATTTGTACGAATTGTAACAAAGAGTAACCAAGCATGTGTCTCAACTTTCGCTTTTCGCAGCCGTCAAACAGTGCATGGATAACATACACCTGCTAATACCTAACTGATGGTTTGTTGTAGCTCCATTATTGAGTTGAGTGTCTAGGTGTCTGTTAGGATATGAGATGATGTCGTATTTCACTTTTTCTGAATGTTGTTTATAGGTATAATAATGAGTTTATTTATGAATGGGTTGATAAAGAATATTGGCCTCATTGTTTTTAAAGTCAGTTTCACATACAAATAACAAAGAATGCGTTTACTTAATAATCATGCTTTTATTTTGACTTGAATTCAAACATTTTTGTGAAACTATTTTAATATGACTTTATTTTTAAGTTTATTTCTATAGAAGTTTTTCACTGTCAGATAACAGCTTTACAGTAAAAACATACAGTATTAGTAAAGACAGTAGTAAAAGTGAAACAAAAACGTGAAAGTGTATACAGTATAACACATGCTATTACTGCAATTCATGTACATTAGCAATATTAACAGTGAAATCATTGTGGGTTTTTAATTGAAATTGTTAATTTAATGAAGTATGTGCATGACATTTTTCTTAAAGGGATAGTTCACTCCAAAATGAAAATTTTAACATAAATTACTTGACCCTTGTGTCTTTTCAAACCCATAATTCCAGAATGCATTTTTAGATATTTTTTATGGAAAACCGGGAGGCTTGTGACTGTCCCATAGACTGCTATTTACAGGGTTCCCACGGGTCCTTGAAATCCTTAAAAGTTTGTGAATCTGAGGGAAATAATTTAAGGCCCTCCAAAATTTTTGAAAATATACATACATAGATACAGGTCATTGAAAGTGCTTGAATCTATTTTAAAAAATCCATATTATTCCCTGTGTAGGATAATATCATAAAAATTCTAGACTTTCAAGCACACGTGCTAAACTGTTCGGTTTAAAGCAACACTATGTAGTTTTTTTACCTTTAAATAATGTCTCTAAAATTATTTTAGTGATAGAACAACTTTTAACTGGACAAATTGTATGGTTGCTGCAACCTGAGCAGCCTCCTAGCTGCTACAAGCGCACTCTGAAAGTGGCGGTGGAGCTTAGGAAACACAGCCCCGCCCCTCCCACTGCCTGCAGAAGAGTGTCTGATACCAGGCATTGTTGCGCTTTTCAACCACATGGGGGAGATTTAAGTCATTTTTACATGGAAACTACATAGTGTTGCTTTAAATGCTTATATCTTCTGTATGCGAATGTTGATTCATACCAAAATGCTTTTTTGCATAATTGTTTTTGACACATGAAAACGTCTCGGGTTACGTATGTAACTGTTGTTCTCTGAGAAGGGAACGAGACGCTGCGTCTCCCTTGCCATACTTCCTGCGTCCCTGTAACGCCATCTCTGGCAATATTTCAGATAGTGATATACTTCCTGGCTCCCGCGTCACCCTGTCTTTGTCGTTAAGCCTTCCCATTGGTTGAATTTGATATACACATTCAGACGCACTTACCCCTGGAGACGTCCCCAAAGTGTCACCGCAGTGACGCAGCGCGAGTTCCCTTAAAAGGGAACTGTATCAATGTATTTTACAAGGGAACACGATGTAACCTTGTTTCACTTGAAATGTGTCCCCACATTTAGTCCTTGAATTTGAGACCTGGAAAGTCCTTGAAAGGTCCTTGAATTTGAAGTTAACTAAGGTGTGGGAACACTGTATTTAATAGTCACTATTCAAGCTCAGAAAAAGATAAAAGACATTGTCAAAAAAGTCCATGTGCCATCGGTGGTTCAATCGGAATTTTGTGGAGTGACAAGAGCAATTTTGTGTGCAAAGAAAACTAAAATAACAAACCTCTCGTTAGACCTCTGAGTAAAGTCATTAGTTTTGTTTTCTTTGCACACAAAGTTGTTCTTGTTGCTTCGTAGTGTTTTGATTGAGTCATTGGTGGCATATGGACTTGTCTTTCAATAGTTTCTGGGCTTGAATTGTGACTATTGAATATCAGTCAAAAATGTATTCAAAAGATGATTAAACAATTTACGGTATGGCTGCACAATAAGTCGCATGCGATTGTCATGCGCATCTCCTCCGTAAAGCCGGTTCATACACATTTTCAGCTTGTTAAAATTGTGCTTGACCTCCATTATCTTCTATAATAATATATGTATAATATTATTTTAATCCATATTACTAATGACTCTAACTTAAACCAGACTGAGAATAATTGTCCCGCTACTTGTGTTTTTGTTTTGCTAATATAGCACTGTAAATATTCACACCATTTGTTTGAAATTTTTCCTAAAGCATGCATGTTTGTTTTTATGTAAGGATGAAGAGAGACATGAGGTCGCTGAGAATGGTCTATCACTTAAACAGGAAGAGGTTCAATTTACCGATGAAGTCAACTCAGAACAGGTTGGTTATGACTCGTCTACTACTATAATTTAATTTTACTGATAGTTTAATTTGAAGTATTTTACGGTGAAAACTACATCATGCATTCAACATGAGTTTCTTTAATAGACGGTTACATTGAACGCACACGGCACGCACCTGGTCCAAAGTTAACTTCCGGTCTGTGTTTGTTTATCAGTCTGGCTAGTCGCTAAACTGACTTTTGGCAGAAATACTTTGTCGAAAATAAAAAATTTTGGTTTTCTAGAAGTGAGAGGAGATGGCGAGCATGGATCACTGCTGTGCGAAGAGAGGTTTGGCAGCCAGGCAAGAATTGAATGATCGGTAGCTTATATTGTATACATTAATTTTACATGGTAACGCTAGCTCAGTGTAGTAGTTGATACCCTTTAGCTATGAGGTCTACCGGAAGTTAAGTTTGGGCCACAAAAGCTTTCTGTAGCTGCGTTTCCATCACCCTTTAAATTGCACAAATTGACATTGTGAATTGAAAATACGGCCAATGGAATTTTCAATTCGCAGTGTAAATTTGCGCAATTTGAAGGGTAATGGAAACGCAGTTTATGTTGTTGCCACTGAAACCATCTATAAGTAATAATAAGTAATAAGCAGAATGAATTTAGTAAACCCTGAAAGACAAATGATTTTAGCTTGTAATTACAATTTGAATTTATTTTGCTAGATCATCGTGGACAAGTCACAGAACCTGAACTGTAGTTTAGGTTCCTCTGACGGTGGTTCAATGGAGAGATTAAAGGTCGACATTTCATGCGATCCAGAATCATTACTGATCGATCAGCAAGTCACCGATATTCACGATTTGAAGTTAGCGGTGGACAAAGATGACCAGGAAGGTGCCAAAGAAGAGATCGAAGAGCCTTCACGTCTGATACAAAATGATGATACTCCCGGCGAGTCTTCAGAGGAAGAGGATGACTCAGTACCAAAAACAGACCCTAGCAGCATCCTGCCATCATCTGTGCTTGACAAGGCCAGCATCATCGCTGAGCACTTTGTCGGCAGTGCACGTCGTAGTAGCGTCAGCACAGATGAAGTACGCTCCATTGGTTGCCCATCTCCACGTCTACTCAGCAGGACTGGGAGCACATTAAGTATGGGAGACAGCCATGAACGTCCACTTCGTCTGTCTAGCACCTGCTCTGAGACCCGTGCCATTTCGTTGACCCAGGAGTCCTTTGAATCAGCAGATCTCACAGTTGTTTCTCCAAGGGATGACTGTCTTTTTGATTCAGATCGAGGCATCTACAGAAGAAGGGATTCTGTGCTTTCCAGGCAAGACCAACTACTCATTGACAAGATTAGGAGCTACTACGATAATGCCGAAAACCAGGATGCCACTTTTAGTCTGAAGCGCAGAGAAAGCCTTACATACATTCCAAGTGGGGTTGTGCGAAATTCGGTTAGTCGTTTAAACAGCATTCCTAAGGATAAAAACCTTGCACAAGAAGAGAAGACCGCCAATTCATATAAATTTTATCGCGTTCATACCCCAGCCATTGAATCTCCTTTGGTTACCTCAACTCTGTCAGAGCCTAAAACCAGTGCAAATGTATCATCTCTGGAAAGATCTGCTGTCAGTGCTTCTACAGATTTCACTGAGATTGACAAAACCAGTGATGTTGATGGTGCCATGAAACCTCAGTCCACCGATATCCAGTTGGATAAAGAGGTTTTCCGCCCCTCCTCTGACATGATCAAGGTCTGGCAGGATATGGAAAGAGAGGCCACTAAGTGTCAAGAAGACCTCAAGGCATTTAGATCAAGAGAGGCTCCTTATTTTAGAGGGGCCAATCTGAGCCTCCAAAGGAATGGTATGAAAACAGAAGGTGGTGATAGACAAATAATACTTGAAGATTCAGACCTTAGCACCATAAGAGAGGAGTCTTCCACTCCATCACCTCCTAAGGAGGTCTTGAACCGTGCAGCCAGTGAGAACGATGCCAATACATTCAGACCTTGGGATGATGAAAGTACTAGACCCTTTAGACCTTTAGCCCCCCGAGTTGTCCAGTTAAGAGCAGAAGCTGATACAGAGAAAGACTCAGGACCTCAGTCTGCAGAAGATGCAGAATCTGCTCAGAACAAAGTCATCCATCTTGCCAGGAAATACAGTCAGCGAATCAAGTGCCCACAACCAGTGCTGCGATTCAGAAGTCAAGATTTGGGGGATTCATGGTTGGTCAAGAGGAACCTGCTATCTGTGGTGGAAGAAAAGCCAGAGGAGGCCAAAGGTACGATTGGACTTTTAACTATTTAAAATCCTTTCTGCAACCACTTTTGTATATTTCTGTGTTGATTGGGTTTTGGATTGTTTCCTCCTGGAAAGTCTAACCACTGCCCATTTTAAGCTTTGTGGTAGAGGCAGTCAGATGGTAAAATTTGATAGAACCCACAATTTGATGTATTTTAACAAGATGTCCAGGTCATCTGGATGAAAAACAGCCTCAAAACTTTAAGGACCCAGCAATACATGCACATAGGGTACTTTTCTACCTGTCTGTGTGTGCGCCAAACACCCCTTTGGAGTTTAGTGCCAAAAAGCTTAACTTTTCAGCCCCATCGCCTTTACGTTTCCAGTAGTATCTGGCTAATTGAAGACATTTGTAGTGATGTAGGTGACTTTAAATTATATTTTTGTAGATTTTTTGACCCAAAGCCTAAGTAACTTTTGCAATTTACTCCGATTTTTGGACCTTTGCATTTAACCCAGATAGTAACTGGGTCAACACAAAATGACACATAATGTGTTAAATAGCATAACACAAAAAATGTGTAAAAAATGAACACATCCTTTCTATAGTTACATATAGTCTTTGAATAGTTACGTCCTTAGCACTATTTTTAAACTATTTGTTTTAAAGGGAAAGTTCGGCCAAAAATGATATTAAACCCATGATTTACTCACCCCCAAGCTGTCTGAGATGCAAATGTCCATCGTTTTTCAGACGAACACATTTTCAGTTATTTTAGAAAATGTTTTAGATCTTTCAGTTGGTCAGGTGTGAAGTTGTGGGGTCCACGCCCTTCAAGTCCAAAAAATGCGCATCCATCCTTCACAAAACAAATCCAAACAGCTCCAGGACGACAAACAAAGGCCCTCTGAGTGCAATCCGCGCCGTTCCGCGGCAGAAACATCAAAATCCAAAACCCTATAAACGAAAATAACTAGCTTCCGGTAATGCAGCCACTCCTCTGTATTCAGGAGAGAGTATTAGCGTAGTGTACGCACTTGTATTTGACAACATTGGAGGGCAGGGGCTCAGAGCAGCAGCAGAGTAACCTCCGTAAGCTGCATACGCTCGCATCTTGAATGTGGACACGACTAAGATGGCGGCGTTACCAGAAGCTAGCTATTTTCGTCCACAAAGCCTTAAATATGGATATCCCCACAACAAAATGGCGCGGATCACCCTCAGAAGGCCTTTGTTTATCATCGTGGAGCTGTTTGGATTTATTTTGTGAAGGATGGATGCACATTTTTTTGACTTGAAGGACGTGGACCCCATAACTTCACATTTGATTGACTGAAAGATCTTAAACATTTTTAAAAATAACTGAAAATGTGTTAGTCTGAAAAATGATGGACATTTGCATCTCGGACAGCTTGGGGGTGAGTAAAACATGGGTTTAATATCATTTTTGACCAAACTATCTCTTTAAGATCTTTCCTCAAACATAATGAATTGGCTGCTGCAGTATACATTGGTTGCATAGATAGTGTGTCTGCTGTAAATATTCAGTGTACTATATTCAGACATGCAACAGTCCTGCTTTACTTATATTTGTCATTGTATTTAACAGGTAAACCAAACCTTATGCTGTCCCTGACTGAAGATGACCAGGCTGACGCAGACCAGAAGGATCAGGTTATGACATCCAGCCCGGACCACACTCCCAATTCTATCGATAGCCCAAAGGTCTTGTCCCCACGACAGCCTCGCTCCAGGAGTCCTCTCAGTCCTACAACATCAGAAAACTTCAACTGGCCAGATGTCCGTGAGCTCTGTTCAAAATATGCTCACTTGGGCGGCACGTCTCTGCAGCCACAAATAAGCCAAAAGGTTTCCAGAAAGCGTTCCAGCTCTACTTCCACTTCTGTTGGCTTTTTAGACCCTTCAACTTTCCAAGGAAGGGAACTGGACGATACGTTGAGTCGGACCCAGCGTGGTGGTTCTTTAGACCGTAAATTGGGGGATTTGCACCTGAGTGAGCTACAGAAACATGCCAGCAGTGGTTACTATGTCTCAGCTCAGGCTACCCTTCCCAATGAGAAGAACATTATTGTGATTGAGAAAGTTCCTGAAGGAACAAAGCAACAGCCTACATCAGGGTCAAATGGACAGGAAATGACAGATGAAATGGACGACGGCTATGTGCAAATTCGTTCGCCGACTTCTCGTGAGAAGCTTTCATACGTGGCTGTCTTTGACCGCTGCCGGGCCTTTCAGGAGTCAGAGGAATATCGTCTGAGAGAAGAGGATGAAGGGTGTGGGGAAGAACAGTTGCCTAAGATTGACAAGCCCAATGAGAAAGCTTCGTCCTCTTCTGAAAACTTGGGTGAGGCCCTTAAAAATGCAGTGGATTCTGGGAAAAAGGCGGACGCTAGTCAACAGAGCGTTGTCAAGAACCTCCGAGAAAAATTCCAAAACCTAAGATAGAGAAAGAAGAGTGTATATATTTGTACATATTGGCTCCACTTTATTTTAAAGACCCTGTTTTATTTTCTTAATATATTTGCTGTAAAATATCTTCACTTTGTGATATTTTTTAAGTCGTTTACCACTGAAGGCATGATGGTTAGCACAATTATGACTGTAGCAGAATAAATTTGATTTAAACTGTAAAATTAATATACATTATACTTTGTGTAGTTGCCTACTGATATTGAAAAACTTACATCTGAATGTCAGGGCATGTAAATAGGAATGTACATGCAATTTTTGTTTGTTTTACCGTTCACATACTTGATGTAGAAAATCTATATTTATTTGCTAGCTACTTTACTGTACATAATTGTTAAGGGAAATAATGAGCTCGCTCTTTTTTTAAGGATCTTAAACCTTTTTTTTCTGACAGTGTGCACACTTGGTGTCCAAAGTCATTAGACAATAATTTTTTTTATTATTTTAATCTACTCATGAATCACAATATGTTACAAGCCATAATATATAATATATTTTGTATAAAGTGTCTTATATAGCTAAAAATCATGATTTCCTGTTGTCGTAATTAGTGTCAAATCTGTTACAGTCAGACTCTGTTACTAATGTAGAGTAACAGTGTTGACAGTCATGTATGTTTGTGTGAAAAAAGGTGAGAAAGAGTGTGCGTTTCATTTTGTATGGTTGTCAGCTCTGTTACATACAGTCAACACTGTTACTCTCTTTGTTAACGGAGTTTGATGGTAACATAATTGTAAAAGAATGACTTTGGACGCCGATTGTATTTGCAATTACGTATAATCACCCACATCTTCAAAACAATGTCACAAAGCTAAGGTTTTATTTCAAAAGTGTAGTCTGTACTACAATATTAATCCATGGTAAAGTTCCAGTGTAACAAAGACCACTTTTTATTTGTGCTTTGGCCACTTTATATTTTAATCATCTCACATTTGCTTCAGACATTATTTTGCATTAATATTTTAAAGCTTTTCAGTAAAGGTGGGACAAGTATTGTTTTTGAACCTAAATCTGATCTTTGAATATGGCATTCATTTAAATGAATGAAAGTTATTTTACCAAGTTTAATTGTGGCATTAACGTCAGAGTTTAAAAATGAACACATCATACACATCATTTTGAAACACTTTTAACCACTTGATTCAAGCTCATATGTTGTGTGTCCTGTACTTTCCTAAATTTGTGCTCTCTGATTCATCATCTTTTCTTGTCATCTCTTTTGTGTTATTTATTAAGATGCTGTAAATGTCCATACTGTACATGTCTGCGATCTTACAGACTCTGTGTAATCTGAAAGGGCTTTTTCTATGCCCAGAAATGCAACAGTCATAGTTTAAGTTTACCATTTGATCATTCCATAATTAAACCAAGACATTTTAACTCTGCATTTGAGACTTTAGTCAGTCTTATCTGGTTAAACTAAGAGTATTTATAAAAGAGTTAATAGTATTTGATCTTCGCACTATGTTTTAAGTAATAAAACTATAAAAGGGGTGAAAGATGTCCTGCCTATCACTTAAAAGAGCCAATCATTAAAGAGTAACGATTCTTTGGGGGAGGAGCTCCGAACAGTGTTTTGAAGCACTTGTCAACCTTAACATATGCGCTGTTGCTGGAAAAAAGTAACCTGATTATGGTCTTCAACCATTCAGATAGGATTTTGTCTTTTATTGACTTGGTCCTTCCTATTCTTAGATTCAATTTTAATTAAATTTTAATGTTATTTACATAGCATGTTTAAAATGAAAAACAGTGCCTTATATTTTCCAAAAGAAATAAACACACAATACAAACAGAATAAAAATCAAAAACTGAATGTGAGGTGAGTCTTAAGCAATGACTTTAACCTTTCAATTGTCTGAGCTGTTATTATGTGAACAGGTAATTTAGGAGCTGCCAATTGTTTAGCTTAGGTCTTGGGAACATCAAAGGAAATCTGATTGGAGGACATGCAAAAGCTCTGATAAATGAAAAGGTGCCATTCTATTTAAAATCTTAAAAACAAATAATAAACTCAATTCTAAAACGAACTGGAAGCCAGTGGAGTGAGGCTAAAATTGGAGTAATATGCTCGCGCTTTTTTGTCCCAGTTAGGAGACGAGCTGCTGCGTTTTGGACTAACTGTAAACGTTGTAGAGATGACTGGTCCAATCCAACGTATAAAGAATTACAGTAGTCTTACCGATATGGAAAACATGTGTGAATTACCCTTTCAAACTCCTTGTGTGGCAGGCAGGTATTGCTTAAAATCTGACTTTTTTCATGTTTAAGTGCTATGATTGGTTCCCCAGTGCTTCTATCAACCTAGAAAATTTGAAAAAGATCAACCCAGTAGCTTAGTTTTGGTAAACCATTCTCTACAAGCACATGAAAAAATAAGTCGTTGAAATTTGGCTCTCCTTATGATGTCATAAGGAGCTCTTATTATAATAATACCACCCCTTAACCTGCACTATCCAACCACAGCTCTGCCATTTAGTGCAGACAAAAGCACAATTAAGTTTTAATTGCAACAAACCATCATTATGGTGATCAGTGTTTGAATTTCATCAGCTCATTTGCATTTTAAAGGACACACCCAAAACGGCACATTTTTGCACACACCTACAAATGGCAATTTTAACATGTTATAATAAATTATTTATATGGTTTTTTGAGCTAAAACTTCACATATGTGCTCTGGGGACACCAAAGATTTATTTGACATCTTAAAAAGTCTTGTGCCATGGCCCCTTTAACTTTGGAAGGCAGTCTCTCAACTGAAAAAAGCTGGCGTTTACAACAGAACTAATCTGTCTCAAATTTTAAAGCATTGTCATAAATAACTCCAAGAATCTTGGTAAATGGACGAGTGTATGGAGCATCAACACAGGCACTCAAAACTTTAGTCTTGTTTTCATTAAGAAAAAGAAAATTCTGATCTAACCATATCTTTAAATTCTTTTAGACAATTTAACAGTGACTGAACCATGCTTTTCTAATTTGTTTTGACAGGTAAAGCTTGTACCTCTCTGTCCCTCCAGTAAACACCTTCATAGCTGTCCTGCATATGGTGATTGATAAAACACAGATATGTCGATCTGGAGTGATGTAAAATTTACATAAACATTAATATTACTGTTCAGCCTGAGGTGCCTTTTGCAAAACTGATGTAATTCACGCCTGAGAAAAAGTTCAACAGATTTGGGCCTCTTTTGCCTGGAGTCCGAAGGGGAATCACTTTTAGTCAAGCTTAGGCGGAGCTATAAGAAGATGTGTTTACTGCGTCAGATGCAGGGATAAAATCTGTGACGTTACAATCATGTTACAAACTCAGCTGCCCTGCTGAAAAAAACTATGGGAATTATGCTGGTCAATGCTGGTTTAATGCTGATTTAGCTGGTGGTCACCAGCATACCAGCACCAAAACACAACATATGCTGGTCTTGTTGGTATGACCAGCATGGGATGCTGGTGCTAATGCTGGTGCTGATGCTGGTTTAGCTGGTGTTCACTAGCAAACCAGCACCAAAACACAACATTTGCTGGAATGCTGTTTTTTTCACCAGGGTGAAGGTGCCAGAATGAACATGACACACAACAAAAACAATGAGACCTGCAAATCATGAAAAACCTGAAATATCATGCAACCAATTTGGTTGAGCAATTTGAAGGTTTTATTTCTCTTCCTCTATCTTTCTTTACTTTTCTTGTGTCCTGACTGAGGGGCAACCTTCTGATCTCTCTAATGAGGCCAATACGGAAGTGATTTAAACTGCAATTCACCGACTGGCCGCTAGAGGCTGACTCCAAAAGGGAGTCAATTCCCACAGACCTCCATGTTAAAATGGCCAACTTTACAGCAGAAATAAATATGTTTACAGCCTGGTACAAAAATAGTTTTTGGTCTGTAAAGCTAAGTTTGCCCTTCATGACAACTATGAGGGTGAATTTTTTTGTAACTCCTCCGTTTAAATTATAGCTTAAAGTTCTGAATAATTAAGGGCGTGGCAACTTGAGTTAGGGGTGAACAGCCACTGCCGTCACTAGAATCGAACTAGGGGGGCGTGGTTTCAGCAATCAGACACCTCAGCTTCACCCACGTTCCGCCTACTTTAAGCTTCAAAAATGATATTCAGAAACCAATGGGTGAGGTCAAGGACACTACGTTCATCTTTTTTTTTACAGTCTATGATCCTGACAGAAGGAAAGTTAAGGTAATACAAATGAGAAACTTGCTCTCAGTCACGTAATATGTAACCCTGCTTCTCCAACAACCTGTTAGAGGCAGTCTAGAAATTAAACTTCATCCATTTAACTCGATAGATCTAGCTTAGGCTATAGTATTATAATTTAAAACGCATCATAAATACATAGTCAAGGATATAAAATCAAAGCAATTTAGTCGTTTTTCTAATAAGGCTCAAAAAATGTAGCCAGTAGATTCTGCTTTCCAAAAAATGTCTTTTTTATGTGCCACCTGCTGATCATTGAAACAGGCTGATCAAATCACCCCCTTGGTTTTGGAAATTGTGTCCGATTTGACCTAATAGTTATGATACTGTTATGTGAGTAGCAATAGCAGAAAGGGAATTCATGGCTCAAATCAATTTATTACAAATGTTATGAAAAATGTAATATGCTTTGGATGCAAAAGTTGTATCATGACATTCATTAAGATGTAGGACAAAATAAACTTATAAAAAGTACCAAAAAATGGAAAGTAATAAGCTAAATAAATAGGCTAGAGCTCAGATGCACCCAAATATGCAAATGCTTTGCAGAGTATATGTGACTTATGAATGTGGATTATCATGTGACATCACATAGCAGTTGCCATTAAAACAGGAATGAGTCTTATTAGCTGTTATAAAGACAACATGAGATGTACAACCAGGATATCTTAGCATAAAGGGCAAAGCAATTGAGATTAAAGGAATAGTTCACCCCAAAATGAAAAATTAGCTCATATTTTACTCACCCTCAACCCATAGACCCCTAGATGTATATGACTTTCTTTCAACAGCCAAACACAATTGTATATTAAACAATGCAACTGGGTTATATTAAATCATTTCCTGGCTCTGTTTTTAGCTTCTATGGCATTGGATAGTGCCCCATTTTTAAAGCCTTCTGCTCAACCTCAACTTTCTTGTACGACATTTGGGCTAATGTATTGGGCTACTTTTTCATTTTGATATAAACTATTCCTTTAATACATACACAGGATGCCCTTAATTGACGCATTATGCAGATACATTTGTTTTCTGCCTCACATCACTTCACGGAAGATTTACATACACTTTTCAATTATTTCAACCCATAGTCGGGTCAAATATGGACAAACCCAACTATTGGGTTAAAAATAACCCTATGCTGGGTTGTTCTTACCATCTATAGGTTGAACTAACCCAGCATTTGGGTTGAAATTTGTCCATATTTGACCCAACTATGGGTTAAACAACCCAAAATGTTTTAGAGTGTACAGTCAAGTTTAATGAAGTAGATAAGATGGCAAAGAATTGACAGTCCTGCTGTTGATGGCGACTCAAAGCTGTACAATAAATGCAGGAATACATAAAGCAAGCATGGTGCCCCTGCACAAAGCACACAGCTGTCTGTCACCCTATTTGTTTCTTTCTTTACTAGGCTTTATAAATGTCAATGTTCATCAACTGTTGCAGTACTGTACTTAACATCACAAACACACAGCTGGTTAACACGTCTTAGCCTTGGCCCACCTTCATTACATATGGCAGACAAGCAGTTTTTATAAAATAATTCTTTCATTTGCAATTTACACACACATACAGCATTGAAGCATTCATAACAGCCAGCCAAAACTAAAGCAAATGTTTGATGGTAAGCTGCAAAAACATAAAACATGTATACAATCATTTCTTAGTGCAGATATTTAGCAACATTTGTTTGTTTTTTTCAAAATTGATATATAATAACACTAGAATTGCACAGACTTTTCAGTGTTGAATGGTAATACAAAAAAATAAAACATTTGATACAATACTAACACATAGTGCAAATAAATAGTAGATACAGTATGAATGAGTCCAGAAAATGTGTTGTCTGTGGGACCCTGGTGGACAGAAAATGTGTTATATTGTATGTGACACCCTGTATCTTTAACTACATGTGATTGACGCTATATGTTGACTGTTTATCTACTGACACATCCCGGTTGTCCTACTGCGGCACTACATTTTCACAAGGCCGTCTCAACTAAAGTCGTGAAAACTGCTGCTATTTAAAATCCTATTCAAGTTGATCACTTTTAAAACATTCAAAATCACATGTTAACAACAGCTAAAGCATAAATGGCTTAAACACAAACATGACGTCGCTAGCTTGTACAGTAACATATACTGGAGTTATTTTTCCTTTAAGTGAAGCAGTGCAACAAACTTAAAATAGCTCTTTGTGGTAGAAAATGAACAACAGCAACCACTGCTTTGCATACAATCATATAGCATACAGTATAATATATCGGGGCAGGCTAAAGGTACCCGTTTTGAACCTGTAACACACATCGACAACACTCCACAGCATCATACAATGTTTCTATAATCCTAAGCATAAAATCACTCTTACACACACATTAATACACACCAGACATATGTGATGCAAATCTATGTCGTTTTGATCACTGATCTGTTCAATCACAATTTTAACAATACACTTAATCAGCCCGTTTTACCAAGCTATGCCGAATGTGGATTACAATTTATGATGATTTATGTTCAATTCTAATTTAAAACAACTAAAGGACTTGTTTTAGCAAAGCCAGCAAGTTAACAGCTATGCCTTTGTTGATTAATTCAGTCATTGTAATTTAACAATGCAAGCACTTAAGTACTGTAGTGGTATGTACTGTATCCACCATTTTCATGCTTTTAATTTGTAGCAGCCAAATGCACAAATGACAGATATTGTACTTTGAGTGAATGCTACAAAAGTTTTGAACAATTAAAACACATGGTACAACAAAACTGCAACACAGCACTCATTCATTCATTCAGTCAAGGTATACGGATCAACTGGCCAAGCGAGCCACAGGTTACAATTGATATAAATACAGTGTTGCCTACTTTTAGCTTGTGCAGTATGCCTTATAGAAAGCATATGACATAAACTTGCACTACAAATACTTTTACAAATACGCTGTGAAGATGACAGTCTCCAAACATATGTGCAACCGTTAAACTACATATCGCCCTCCGTCCGGTCCACGGGGACCTCGCTTTGCACTTGCATTGGCATTAGTAGAAGAGGGCCTTGTAAACTCCTTGGAAGCAGATTTGGTCTTTGTCCCGGATGAAGCTGCAACAGGGGGCATCTTGAGGGTTCCTCCAGGTTCAACAATAGTGTTGATCACTAAGGTATGGCAAAGACAAAAGTAAAAAAACAGTTTAGTAAAAACCAAAAAATGCAAGCAAATAGGACATAAAAATATTTCTGAATAAACACACAGTGCATATCTAGTGCTACTCACCCTCAAGTTGTCTCTGCACTCTTCTAAGTTCCTGGAGAATAGATGAGATTTCCTGCACGCAAGATGAAAAAATCAACAAAAACGTCTAGAATAAATGTCTGCTTCGTTAACATTGTCTCTGTATTCAGGATATCTTGTACCTTGTTGGATGTCTTGAGAATGGGAACCTCATTTTCAGCATTGATTTTTGCCTCTATTTCTTCCCACACCTCTGTCTTGTTTTGAAACATAACTCTGAAAAAGACATACAGGCATAATATTGTGAATCCAGTTCATAACTCCAGTGCCAGCTAATATCTTCTTAGTATTTTAAATATAAGTCTGAAATACAGATTAATAGGCAAATGTCCTTATAAAACTGTACGATGCTTTCTAAAAGTCTACGTACGCACAAAAGCCAAAAAATATTAGGACTTACAAAACAAAGCAATGTCCGCTTTATAAATCACAGATCACCTGCTAGTGTGCGTACATCATTGACTGTAAAAAAAGATGGACGTAGTGTCCGTGATGTCACCCATAGGTTTCTGAGGATCGTTTTTGAAGCTTCAAGTAGGCGGTGCCGTGCATCACTCACGGATATCCAAAAATGGGTAAAGAGGCGGGACGTGGGTAAAGCTGAGGTGACTGGTTGCTGAAACCATGCCCGCCTAGCTCGACTCTAGTGACAGCAGTGGCTGTTCAACCGTCACTCAAGTGGCCACGCCCTTAATTATGCAGAAGTTTAAGGCTTAATATAATTTAAACAATGAGTTACAAAAAAATTCAGCCCCCTCACAGTTGTCATGAAGGGTAAGCTTTACAGACCAAAAACACTTTTTGTATCAGGCTGTACACATATTATTTTCTGCTGTAAAGTCAGCCATTTTAACATGGGGGTCTATGGGAATTGACTCCCTTTTGGAGCCTGCCTCTAGTGGCCAGTCGATGCATTGCAGTTTAAATCACTTCCGTATTGGCTTAATCAGAGAGATCGGAAGGTTGCCCCTCGGCATACATGAATCATCCTCAGACCATAGATATGAATATGCAAATTAGTCCCGGCCTCCACTCTTTCGCATCTCCTCAGACCATAGATTTATAGATATAGATGTAAATAGATGCTAGATTCAGCAGTTTCAGACACATAACTCCTAAGCTATTTCCCCACAGTGGGACTTTAACAAAGTCTCATATATCACAAAGCAGTTGGTATTTTCAAGCAATTTAGAAAAATCGCAAAACAACAATTTAATTTACAGGTCCTCTGATGTTCAATGACACATAATCATTTCTTTAAAGATGCAAAATCACGTACGATAACATCACAGAAAGATGCCATACAGTATGTGGCCGCTCCCTTTAACACACCTGTGTTTACTTTGAATAGTGATGTAGCTGCGATATACGTAAACCTACTGTATAAACATCCGTCGCCATGACTTTTGGAATCGTAAAAGGAAAAATTAAGTTTTATTCGCATTACATCTTTTAATGGAAACATTTTGCAATCGTTTTTATCCTTTTTTTAAAAAAGACTTATGCAAAACGCAAGGAAACCACACTGTAAAATTAGAAACAAATTTCAAATGGAAACTACATTGTAAAAGAATTCCTTGTTGCACTACAAAAAATTTTTTTTTCAGTGTAGGGTATTGAGAACATATGTTTATGTAAGGCAGGGGTGGGGAACCCTGTTCCTGGAGGGCCACTGTCCTGCAGAGTTTAGTTCCACCCTAATTAAACATGATCTAATTCAAGTCTTCAGGATAACTTGGAAATTAAATTCAGGTGTGTTTGGTAAGGGTTGGAACTAAACTCTGCAGGACAGTGATCCTCCAGCACCCAGGGTTCCCCACTCCTGATTTGAGGAATAACTAATGATGGCCGTTGAAGCTGGCAATGGTGGCTTGAGCCGTTGATAGCATTCTAATGCAGTTATTAATGAAATTATTAGAAAGAGAGCGAGAACGACAGAGAGAGAAAGAATGAAAGAGAGAGAGAGAGAGAGAGAGAGAGAGAGAGCGAGCAAGAGAGAGAGAGAGATTGTGTGAACGAGTCTACCTCTGTGCATCTCTAAACAGCGCTATTAATGACTCGGAAAATCGTCTGTCATGTTGTTTTTGTTAGTCCATTATTACAGTTAACTATGCGAAGTGATAATGTGGAACTCTAATGCGGTCAAGATGTTATTAAAATAATTTTTTGTGTAATATTAAACTATATCTGTCAAAATTATTTTGCATCCGGGTTACCGAGTGTCATTAGTTTTAAGCGGTAGTTATCTGAAAAGAACCTTGAAATGTTGGGACTTGCCAATCAGAATCAAGCACTAGAGAGCCGTGTAATAAAGTTTGATTAGGCAAACTATGCCACTTGACTGTGATTGCAGCTATAATAATATTAAATAATGCACCTACTTCATTTTCTCCGCTAGTTGCTCTGTGTTCTCTCTGATAGCCTGTGAGAGCTGGGAGACTGGGTTCAACATTAGATTGTCCAGAATCACCTGTGATTAAAACAACTTGCATATTAAAATGAGAAAACATGCAACTTTTGCTTATCTTTACAGTACATAAGGCACTCCCATTGGTTACACTGCAAAAAATCATCTCAATCTGTATTTTTGTCTTGTTTTCTAATAATGAATACAATAAATGTTGGAAAAATGACCTTAGTGGACTAAAATAATAGTCTTTTCTCAATATACAGAATTGAACCACTTCTGAAAGATGTTTAGATATTTTTACCGGAAGACAGGACAAAAATCGTGTGTTTATTTTTTGCAGTTCCTGTAAGCCACCACACCCTGGGTAAGTGGCTAATGTATCAGTTCATTAGTGTGTAAAGTAAAGGATTTGACCACATTTGACCTCTTCACGGTTCCAGGGACGTCGTTTGGAGCTGTCATGGTCGTTCATATTTGAGTCCTGGTCTATTGGACTAGTTGAGCCTGGAGGAACCTTTTGATA
This sequence comes from Misgurnus anguillicaudatus, assembly GCF_027580225.2. Classification (NCBI taxonomy): domain Eukaryota; kingdom Metazoa; phylum Chordata; class Actinopteri; order Cypriniformes; family Cobitidae; genus Misgurnus; species Misgurnus anguillicaudatus. The sequence goes on along the minus strand of NC_073354.2, from coordinate 2,972,463 downwards.
GTTCAGACTTGCCTCGGGTATATGCTGTACCAGCTGTAGATTAATTAGGGATGGAAAAGCACCAGTAAGAACAAGTGGACATGACAACTGCAGGTTAAGATTAGAGTTTGATGTTAAGTGACAAAAACCTCTGCTTTTAAACATCTGAACTGTGGGAATATACTTTACTGTATCTGTATGGTCATGCTAATTCAGTTGTGGATAGAAGAGGGCTCTACTGTATGTTCACAGTCCTCATAGTAATTTATCAAGTTTTCTCCAATAAACAACTGTAAGTCATCATCTCCTGTTGTGTGAACATACAGTTTTAGGTGTGAGTTTGAAAGTGCTTTTCCATGCATTAAGAAATGTCCTCATGCAAAGTAAACAGCGAGGCAGCAAGAATAACAACAGGTTCCCAAGGTGGACAGCTGTTAGTACACTGGTGTTGACTTATAAAGAAAGTGTTTTAAGTTTGAACTACACTTGCCCAGCAAGCAATTTTGCATTTAAAAGACATCTAACAGCCATCCAAACATAGCCCAGACATGTAGGCTACCTTGTTGGCTTTGCTTACGTGATGGAATGTCACGTACATCTCACAGGTTATTTTGGCTAAAACGACATGTAACCAAATTCAAGTTTACTTTGGCTTAAACTGGGTTACTCATAGCTTGACTAAATCAGGTCAATAGTTAACTTAGATGGTGAAATGCTGGCTATTGCTTGCTGGGTGGTGATAATGAGTGATGAACTTAGCACCTGAGGTGACAGGAACCTCTGTAATGATGCATATGGTCTCTGCACAAAAGAGATAAAATACAACAAAATGTATGCAAAAGACTGTTGAGTTGTTATTTGTTGAAACACATTATAATTGGGGTTATTGCATCTCCCAATGCTTGGTTACCTTTGAATTTAGGACCACAGATCTTTTCATCACTCTATTATATTGTGCTAATGAGAAGAATACAAGATTTGCTTGTGCTTTATGTTTAAAATGTACTGAAATGGGTCAATGTAGGTGATGAGGTATTGTTTGATCAAAATAGATAAACAAATCTTTAGGCCCACCTCCTCTCTGGTTGAGATAGTTGATGCAGGAGTATTGGGCATGGAGCCTGGAGAGGTGGTAGTTCCCATGCCTGAAGATGTCTGAGAGTCACCATCCCCTGCTACATCATGGATTTCACGTGCAAGAATGGCAAGATCTTTGGCCAGGTCTTGACTCAACCTAAAGCAATCAAGTATAGTATCAGTTTATGCAAAACATGCACACCACTGAAATTATTAGCTTATGAAAGAATTATAAAAACATCCGAATGGGATAACCTGGCAATCTCTGCACTATGAGTTGACCAGTTCTGGAAGTGTTCATTCTGAGCTTCCTCCTCTTCTGTTTCCAAAGAGCTACTTTTAAGCTTCATTTGAAGCTTCTGTGGTGTCTGAGTCTGAGTTGAAGCTGAGGCGAGGGATCGTTTGTGTTTAGAGCTGGAGTTATTCTCAAACTCCTCGTCTGAGGTAGAAGAATAGTCTGAAGCCTTTTGTCTGCGATGGGAACCTTATATTTAAATAAAAAAGAAAGACTGAAGTGAAACAAATCACGTTCATCATTATTTTTATGTGACTTAAGTATAGGTGGAGAGCACAGCTGAGTTTTAGTAGAAATAATTTGACACACTCACCAGATGCGCTACTGTGTTTAACTTGGTTAGATCGAGTACGGGTGGAGGAATGCTTTGCTGTTGATGGAGTCCCTTTACTGGCAGCCTGTCTCACCTCACCTGAAGCTCCCTTTCTTCCATTGGTAGTCAGCTCAACAGAACGGTTTGAAATTCCATGCTTGCTTGAGGTGGACTCATTGTCACTTGGCACAGTGAAGGACCTAGTCCGCTTCCGAGGCATGGCAAGAATGTCCAACCTTGAGAGTTTCTTTGCATCGGCAGGACTCTTAGTGTGGTCGGAGCTCTGAGATGCACGGTCTGTCTCTGCACCCTCATTGTCAGAGGTCTCACCTAGCCGGGCTCTGCGGAGCATGGAGGCACGAGTTGGTCTTGGGGCTGAAAGGCTATTGGATCGGGTTAGGATCTGATGGCCCCCTTTAGCCACTTTATTAGAGTCTTCTTTCTGCAGTGGTGCAGTGAGTTTCTTGCGACCATTGGGCTTTGAACTTGACTCATGATCAGAAGCAGCAGTTTCAGGCAACAACTGTTGACCTTGCTGATTATCTGAAAGATCTAAAGATCCTCGGTTGCCAGCACTACGACGAAGCTGGAGGCGACGAGTTTGTTCAGCTTTACTGGTTTCAGCTTTATCTGCAGAGGCATGAGTTTTGCGTTTTTCTGATAGTCGCTCACGGGCTGTAGGTTGTCGTCCTTTGTCGCGTGCAGATAAACTGGTAGATGTTTTATCCTTACGTTTATCATTTGCAGCAGTGTGCTTCTTAGTTGCACTGACAGGGGCATTTTTACTGCTGACCATGCTTATGGTACTGGCGGTGTCAACATCTGATTCACCAGACAGGGAGTCCTCTTGTGCAGAAGAGCTCCCCTTTTTCGACCGTTGACTAGATCTAGGTAACCTCTCTTCTGGGGACACCAAAGATCTTTCTGCTTCCTTAGTAAATGGAGATGCATCTCGCACAGGTTCTCCTGAATCCAAGCTTCTCAAAGCAGGATGACTGGAGATATGTGGCAGCTTCTTAACTTGGATGTTATCACTTGGCCTATCTTTGGTAAAACTCTCCTGTCGAACAAATGAGGTTGCAGTGTCTTTGGTGGGCACCACATCTCTGTCATGGACCTGAAGATTTGGAGCTGATGAGTTCGGCTTCACTGGACGTTTAGACTCATGGCCACTCAGTTGTCCTATCAAGACAGTGGTTGGAGGCATCTTGGGAGAGGAGTCTCTTTCTGGCTGGGACAGAACAGGACTTCTGGATGTCTCTGACCTGCAAGAATCATCTTCAGGACCGATATAAAACGATGTGGGTTTGGGAGTTGGTGCTGGCATCTCTCTGATTTTGGAATAGTTTAGACTTTCAGATGGCAAGTGGGCTATGGTTCCTTTCTTTCCTTGGCTTCTTCCACTCCTATCAAGGATAGAGCTGTCATCTGAACGACTGGTGTCACTAAGACTGTCTGGGTCCAAATCGTCCTGGACGCGTAGCAACTGAGTGCCGTCCTGCTGCTGAGGTGCTCTAGTACCTTTCTCTGGTGGCTCATGGTCCACGTTTGTCTCGTGTCGGATCAAGATGCTAGGCATTATGCTCTCAAGTTTTTCTCCAGGTGGAACTTGGGGAAGTAGTCGTCTTGTTCTGGAACCTTGACTGCTTTCAGATCCAGAGATGTCCAAGCTTTGACTAACCATTAATATCACTCGTCCATCTTCAAAGTCAAAACATTAATAATGATTTTTGATAAGCTTGCCTCTTTTTTTTCTTATTCCAAACAAAATAACTTAAGACACTTAAGGTACCTCTGTCTGTAAGTCCATTTTGGGGTTGGGTGACCATGGATCCTTGCGTGGCACCAGTATCACTGTAAGTGTCCGCTAGGCTGGCCCAGCGTGAGACCCATTTAGGCCCTCCTACATCAGGATGTGCCTAAATCACAAAGACAGCTAATAATTTGAACGGATAATATGTAACAAATAATAACAAAATAATGAACAGTGGACTGTAAGAAAAAAGCTTGCATAATACTTCGAAATTGATTAAGTGCATTACTGTCTGTTAGTGTGAAAATTGCTATACCTGCAGTGAGCTGACTTGGTCCCCACTGTGAATATGTGCTGATGTAGTCACTACAACAGTCTGATCACTGTATTCTGGTGCATCTAACACTCCAAACACCTTTGAACCAAATTTTTACAGATTTTTCGTGATAAAATATTGTCACTGGTAACAAATTGATAATACAGATGCAATTATGTACCTATACCTACATTTCTGCATAACCTGAAATACATGAAATGCTCTTGGTACATATCACTGCATTCTTCATTTGGAGTGTCCAATATATGCGGGTTTATTCAAAGTTACAAAGCAGAAAATACTAAACATTTTTGGTGTATATTCTTCAGTCCATACCTGTGTAACTGTGGGACCTGTTTGGGATAAACGCCTGATGTCAATATCCGAGGTATGTCAAGAACTTTTTATTTACAGGAAGCATAGTGGCAAATTACAAAAGTGACATAGTAAGTAATTTAGGCATGTTGCCTGTTTGCACGGATATAACTATAAAGAAGTACAAAATGGCACAAATCTATTTAACAAAAACAAGCAGGTTTTAGTTTGTGTATGTGTTTGCTGTGTAATTTGCATCAAAACTGAGATATGTACCTTAGCAATGTTTTTAGGTGTCGCAGAAACGTAGGCAGAGGTACATATGGCAAGTGAGCCTGGGTTGGCAATGAAAACTTACACATATAACCCTTTAGAGCAGGGGTGGGCACTACTGGCCCTGGAGGGCCACTGTCCTGCAAAGTTTAGTTCCAACCCTAATCAAACACATCTAAAAAATCTTATCAAAGGCTGCAGGATCATAGATATTTTATACGTAGACGCGAATTTTATAACCTCATAGACTGACGCTGCCGTATGGAGCTGACAATTCTACTAAGGAAGGTGTATCTCCAACTACAATATTAACTCCCTGAATATTTACCAGATTTTTACACGGTTTGGTTACACTTAAGTAACGTTAGTTATGATGACAAATTATTGTTTAATCTTACTTGTAAAAAGTTAATCCCATGCGATCTGGTATCAGTACTGTGCCAGCTATTGCAACCCTAAGCTGCTCAAAATACTGGCATAGTTTCTTGATTTCCCTTGACTCTGATTGATTCTGGTGCTAGTGTAGAGTGAGAAGACCCAACCAATATGGCGGCGATGCTGGATTACATTTCAGCACATCATGAGGCATCTATGTATACAATGTCTATGTGCAGGATGACTTGGAAAAAGCATTCAGGTTTGTTTGATTAGGGTTGGAGCTAAACTTTGCAGGACAATGGCCCAGCAGGACCAGTAATGCCCAACCCCTGCTTCAGAGTAAATTAACTCTGCGTCTTTATCACTGGTAATATCTGCCCACTGGTAATTTCACTTTCCAAAAAATTAAAAGAAAGGTTGTCACCTGGTCAATCATACTTCTAGCTTCTTCAACTTCCTTATCCTGTGACTCTGTCTCAATAGTGTAGGTACCAGCATCGCTCAGACTGTCCTCCTCCTCTGTCCGTGTCACCCTTGAGCCCTTAGTGTCTACACCACTAATTCCATGTGGAGAAAACTGGGGTACCGATGACCCAGCCAAGCAAACTGGGGAAGCATTAGAAACTACACCTCTCCCAGGAGCATGAGAAGGGACAGAGACAGGGGAAGATGCTGGAAGAATAGGCTGGGATAATGGCAGCAGCTGGGATGGAGAAGATGGGTAAGATACAGATGAGGGTCCCGTTGGTTCTGCTGGGGAGGGTAAATGAGTGTGAGATGGGGACATCATTACAGGTGGGGCAGACATTGGTGGTGGCGACGTTTTTCCTGTATCTTTCAGGAACTCTGCAGCAAATTCTTGAGCTATTTTGGACTTTTTGCCAACACTTCCAAAAGGCTTGATTGTGATGGTTGGTGTAGAGCGAGATGAGGTCCCAGAAAGAGATGTGCTGCTCCCACTGTCTTCTGTCTTATCTCTCTTTAGTGAGCTTGACCTATGTGAACCTCCATGGGCTGAACCTTTCAGTGGAACAGTAATCTGCTGCGTTGGAGGAATGTGCCCATGAACAGAAGCTGGTCTTTCACCATGAGCTCCACCTTTGCGTCTTTCCAGTTTGGCCTTTAAAGCAGAGTAGGAGTCAGCATGTGCAGTGTTGTGGGTAAAGGACTGTGACCGCTTCTTCCTTGGATTATCATCAAAGAACTCAATGATGAAGGCCTGTTGGGTATGTGGCTCAGGGTGCACAGGCTTAAACTCCGTTTGGGGAGGAGAGGAGGGTTTTTGGACAATATGAGCCTCACTTTCCTCGAAATCTGGTTGAGGGTGTTTGGGCGGGGAGACTGACTGAGGATAATAAGATCTCTGCATTGGAATGGACTGCTGAGGCAGCACTGATTCAGAAGATTCGGAAATCCTTGATTGCATTGAGTGGTGTGACTGTACTGATGATTTAGATTGCATCGAATGATGAGACTTGCTGCGTTTGTCTTTCAGTTCTGGGTCTTCGGAATCACTCTGGGTTCCATCTTCATGATGATGTCCTATATAACACATCGAAGCACAGTTTACATACAGTACAAACAAACAAACAAACAAAGTTTTATTTACAAGGTTACCAAAGTCGTCCTATTTACAATGACTTACAATGACTGTTTAGAAATTGTCATTTTTGGAGATCCATACTAAAGCAATACTTCAAGCAGATTAGCATCACTTTTACGCAGCTTTAACTGGAGTTTACACACATTGTATTGACAAAGGTAAATAATATAAAGCAGTGTCTCTCAACCCTGTTCCTGCATCACCAACACTAAATATTTCCCAACGCTTCCTATTAAAACACACCTGAATACATTTATTAGTAGAAACTTCAAGATGGGAAGTAATGGGGTCAGATGTGCGAGACATCGAAAATGTGTATTTTTGGTGTGCCTCCAGGAACAGGATTAAGAAAAGCTGGTATAAATAATGAAGTGTAAAAATGTAGTGACCAGTTGTTTAACAACATATAACAAAATATTAATCAATTTATCATAAATGAACGTGCTTTGACTCAGAAATAACTGATCTGTCCAAAAAGAACTGTGAAACCATGATGGCAAATACATCAACTGGGGTTCCCAGAGGCAGTGTTATTGTGTAACAGACTTAAAACTGTCAGAGTGGACTTAAGCCTGATTTATACTTGTGGTCGCCTAGAATTGATGTTTGTTACATTTTTGGGGAAGCAGCATCAGGGTACGGCATAGGATTCCCGATAATGCAAAGGCTACATCGTATGCTCAACACAGAAGTATAAATTGGGCTTTATTTCCTCAGCTTTACCTTTGAGTGTCCTATTGTGTATCGGCAAGTCACTCTTAGTGCTGTATACATCCTCACAAGGTGGTCGCCTGCACATCATGCTGACATCACTGTGCACGAGCCAATCTGCTACTTTGCTCTCAGCCGACTGAACCTCTGTGGGCGTGGCTGTCAGAGGTTTACTCGGCGGCTGCTGCTTGCTCCGCTGACGAGAGGAGAACTTGGTTACGTGGTCCTTGATTTTCATTTTGCCTGGCATGCAGTCATCAAACTCGATAGTGAAAGAAGCATGACTCTGGACAACTTGAGGTGTCGGAGTCAGAGGTACATTGGTGTCTTTGGTTGGGATGTCGATAAGGTCTCCTGGCGGAGACTTGGGGTGCACTTGGAACTCCTTTGTTGGGATTTCAAAATAACTGGGCTCACGGTTGTACAGGAACGTTGACTTGGTCTGGCTGTCACTGATGTCCTGAACAGAACTGCTAAATTCAACCTCACCTGTCGGGCCCTCTTTAGTAACCTCTGTCAATAAACACCCACACCAAACTGTAATTATGGTCATGAAGCAAATGTTCACATGAACATCATATGAAAGTGGGAGTAAGGGAGGACAAGTGCATACCTGATTGACTGTCACCTGACCTGCGTACTTCGTTGTTTTTTCCTTTGTTACCAGACTCTTCCTCTCCCCACCATGATGGCTGGCCATACAGTGGTGTGGGTCGGGGTGAAGGGGGCTCTATAGGGGCACCTTTACAAACATAAACCATGAAAGTAATTCTTATAAAATCACACTTCTATAGTAGGAAAAACAAATACTATGGAATTCAATGGGTACCGTCAACTGTGTGCTTACGATCATTTATCAAAATACTTTCTTTGTGTTCAATAAAATAAAGAAACTTATACGGGTTTAGCTCAACATGAGTGGGGGTAAATGAAGACAGAAATTAGATTTTTGGGTGAACAATTTTTTATAAAATCCATTCATGCTTGAATGCATGATATTAAATTGATATTACATTTCACACAATCTCACACAAACTTATTATTAAATTAGCTAAATGCAAAAATACAAGCATTTCTATAATAGTCTTCAATAGAATTTTAAAGCTCACTGTTAGACCCCATGCATGTAACATAAAGATTAGATGTACAGCACTGGGCTGGTGCACTACAGGGATGGGGCATTAATGGGACCTGTCATTGCAGTGTCTGCAGCCTTGACTAAAGCATGAGGATTATCTTTCACATCTGTCAGCTGACAATCAGTTTTAACTGGGAGGGGTCTACAAATAAACTAGGCCAATGTTACAAATAAACAGAGCTTTATACAAATGCTGTAGATTAAAGACAGAACTGTCAGATACGATGGTGATTTCATGTCACAGAGCATTTATACAAATAAACATTTGATTGATTTCTCTTGCTTGGTGTCTGTCTTTCTCTACCTCTCTCTATTTCTTACCAGTGACACTTTTGCGTTCAGGACGCTCTAATTTTGACTTCTCCTCCAGCAGGTTTTGTTGTTTTCCCTCTGTGATTTTTAGGCCCATCTGCAGCTGACTGGTGTATTTCTCGTGCTAAAACACCAGGGAGCAAAAAACAAAGAACAATAATCTTAATCATGTATATGTTTTTACTACTAATAAATAATTAATGACAAAAAGTATTTTTAAGTAGGTTCTTCAAATATATTTCAGTTCCCTAAAACCAATTTAAATATGTTTAAGTTCAAAAATGGCACAGAACACCAATCTCTGCTATAGGTTAATAATGAACATTGGCATTCATGCAGACGTTTATCCAAAGAGACTTATAGCAGTGTTGTAGTAGAGTCCAACTCATGTCCAAATCAAGACCAAAACCAGAGATCGAATGTCAGGTCCCAGTCAAGAATTGGACTCCCAACACTCAATTTCTGGTCTTGGTCTCGACTCGGACTCAACATCTCTGGTCTTGGTCTTGACTCGGACTTAACACTCAATCTCTGGTCTTGGTCTCGACTGGGACTCAACACTCAATATCTGGTCTTGGTCTCCACTCGGACTCAACACTCAATCTCTGGTCTTGGTCTCGACTCGGACTCAACATTCAATGTCTGGTCTTGGTCTTCACTTGGACTCAACACTCAATATCTGGTCTTGGTCTCCACTCGGACTCAACACTCAATCTCTGTTCTTGGTCTCGACTCAGAATCAACATCTCTGGTCTTGGTCTTGACTCGGACTTAACACTCAATCTCTGGTCTTGGTCTCGACTGGGACTCAACACTCAATGTCTGGTCTTGGTCTTCACTCGGACTCAACACTCAATCTCTGTTCTTGGTCTCGACTCGGACTCAACATCTCTGGTCTTGGTCTTGACTCGGACTTAACACTCAATCTCTGGTCTTGGTCTCGACTCGGACTCAACATTCAATGTCTGGTCTTGGTCTTGACTCAGAATCAACATCTCTGGTCTTGGTCTTGACTTGAACTTGAGTTGGACTCATTTACAACACTATACATAATACATTATGTGTGTTCCCTTGGAACTGAACAGATGACCTTTGAAAGGGAATGATCAATCAAGCTACAAAAACACCTGTTCAGTATATACTGTTGCTGTAGTTTTATGTTTGTTTAAAAACAAATAAAAAAATATAAATCAGAAGAGAAAACATTTTAAATTACACAGATGCCTACAATAAGTGAGATATTTATTCTATAACTATATTTCAAGTATAAAGTGATACTTATTTGCCATTGATCACTCTTATCTTTTTTTACAGAAATCAGTTTGTTGACTTATTAGGAATAATTAATATCTTCAATTATCACATTAACTAAGAAACTATTTCCCTGTTTGAACAATAAACAGAGATACATACATAAACAATGAAATGGAAACATACCTTAAGTGCCTCTTCAGGGACTTTATGTTGACTCTTCTCAAGAACATACACATGGGAATGTGCTCTATGTTAAGTAAATACACCACATGCAGTATGTACAATTTTGTACACTGTCATAAAGTCTGATCAACATTGTACTTAATGTTAGCCAAAAACTGCCCAATTAGACAGTAGCGACTGAAATGTATATCAATGTTTTTTATGTAACACTTAATGGGAGTTTATCTGAAATTGATGATTTCACAATAACTGGACAAAGTATAACAAAGCACTCATGATTTTAAAAGCTTTAATGTGTCATTAAAATGGCGGTTGCTATATGGGACTACAGAAGTTGTCTGGGACTATAACCGACACATTAAGATCTCAAAAACAACACAACATGGGCACAATTTTCAACAAACATTCATCCACAGGGTATTTCCTTATAAGGGAACATGTTTTTTAAATGTGTTTACTAAAGTTTGAAACTTTGGAAGAGCTGTCAGAAGCTTGGTGGTGATAATGCTGAGGTTGGGAGAATGTGGTGTAGTTCGCTTGAAGGTTAGGTTTTCATTTCAAGTAAACACATTTAGACTTCAAAATTCACAAAAGTTGTGTTTATCTATGAAGACTATCTTGTTGGACAAAACATGCAATTGTCAAACTTTTGTTAAACAGAAAGCTTATTTTTTGCAACAATCCAAAAGTCGCGCGTTGGCGCTTGAAAAGTTGAGTAATGTTCAGCTTCTGCTGCGAACAACGGCAGTGACGTGACGTTGACGGATCCACAATTCAGTTTGGCAGCGCATGACGTCACTCATTAAAAGTAAATGAGAAGCGTTAACGGTGGCGCCCCGTGTGAATGTACTATAATACTCTACCAACTTTCAATACTAACTTTCTCCACTCTGCAACACTAATTTAAACTCAAAATATTAAAAAGGTTTACTTGTAAGTAGTGTACATCAGACATTTTGTGGACAGTCTGTCTAAGGCTGAGATTTTAGCTGCAATTTATACATTAAACACTGTTCATTATGAAATTAATGTAATATAGTGTTAATTTTTAGCAAAAACAGAGTAGTCTAACAATAATCAAAGTCAAATTTAGTCAAAGATTACATAAGGCACAACAGGCAAAAGGATATCATATCCAAACCGAACAATGTCCGACAGCTTGAGGGTTATATATGTTTGGTCCGGGATTCTCAGGTCATTCACGAAGGTCTGAAAACGGAGAAGGAAATTACATAAACATGTACTGTATATACCTTAAATATAAATGAGTAAACCACATATGATTGTAAGCAAAACAAGTCTTTCATGTACAGATATTTTTTTACAGAAAACTTATATTTAGACAAACAATACTTAGACAAATACATTTAGAAGTACTGTACAGTATTTGTGCATCAATACATGACCAATTTTGCTTCTTAAATGGACTAAATAGACATATCCAATACCAACATTGATTATCAATTTTCTCAACTTAAACCCTCGATGACTGCTCATCATGTATGCATCCCGCAAGCACAAAAAGTTTGATGTTTGCAGCGAACAGCCAATAGCGTTCAACATGGAAAAGTATAAATATGAAAAGTATTAAAACCATATTAACCACAAAAAAGGTACAGTAAGTTTTTACACAGTACATTATTACACCCTACATTGATTGGTGACCTGTGTGTTTCATCATGTGACACACCAGAACCATAGAGATTGTATCTGTATGTTTTCATTACATCTGCACGCTTGTATCCATACAGTTTGTACCATTTGTATTTAATTTTAGCAAAGAGTAAGACAACAAGCAGCAACTGAAATGTAAAGAAATTGTCTTCTATATGACTTTGATGAGAGTTTATCTGTACCTGATGATACAACAGTACAAAGAAACAAAGCAGACTTGTATTCAAATAATGAAACAGCAGTGTCAAAAGATTTTACAGCGAACACTGGAGAGATAATGAATGTCTGCTTGTCTAGAAATAACAATTATTTCACAGACAAACTAGACAGAAGTCAAATATTAACCTAATGGATTCATCTGGATTACTTTTATGATGAATGTAGCCTACTATATGTGGTTTTGGAGGTTCATGAGATATTTGTCAGTGAACTAAGAACCACAGCTATAATGAAGTACATGTAAAGGTACAGTATCTGCCTACAGTATGGCCCACGTGATGTATCAAGGGATGGGGAATTTTGTCTGATTATAGGAATAATTGATCCTATCTGTGCTGCAGTGAGAACATCAGCACAAGCTTTAAGCTGATGTCTGCAAATGAAACATTGTGTTTAAGGCAACAAAACTGTTAGCATTTTCAGAACCAAATTGTAAAAAGAATTAAGAATTTTACAAATAATGTAACATGAGTATGTTACAATGCACATTTTGAATTCCTCACATTTCTCTCTAGTGATAGTTGCAATATTTGTTTAAAGGCTTACCCCATTTAAACTTCCCAGATCCTTGACCAGGTGCTCATCTGTGGCAGGGTTGTAGTTGATAACAGCGTGCTGTTTATCCACACTACGAGACTGAAGGAAGGAAACCATGCTTACGTCCTAATTACTTTTTGGTTATTGTTTTATCTCCTACTACTTCATTAATACTGATCAGATGGGAAAACCTTTAAAGGACAAGTTGGGTATTTTACACTTAAAGCCCTGTTTTCAGATTGTTTATGATGAAATAGAACGGTTTTGACTGAAATTTCGACATATATGCGGCTGGCCCGATAATTTTCGGGTGTTTGTGTTTCACCTCCCCGCTCTACAATGGGTGTATAGGTGCACTGGAACAATCCTTCCTAAAATGCATTAAACTTTCGTTTACAAAGACATGAATCTAACCGAGTGGTCAGGGGTGTTCACTGATATGCTCACACAAAAATCGTTGCAAAAGATGCTTTCCAACAGCTGTTTTAGCATTCGTTGTTAACTTGTGGACCTATTTTTCCAAACGCCTCACACCCGTATATTCTTCCGCTGAGAGCTTGAATAATAGACACTACAGCCCAGGTGGTGGCGATAATCCGCCTTTGCCAATTGCAAGAATACAAACAAAGTTCCCGGCGCTGAGTAATACCATACCTCACAACACATCTAATACAAGTCAATGAAGTTGGCAAAAACTACGATAAAACATGTTGGAATGCGTATTTTGCAGCGATTTTTGTGTGAGCATATCAGTAAACACCCCTGACCACTCGCTGAGTTTCACGTCTTTGTAAACGAAAGTTTAATGCATTTTAGAAAGGATTGTTCCAGTGCACCTATAAACCCATTGTAAAGGTGGGAGGTTAAACACAAACACCCGAAAATTCTCGGGGCAGCCGCATATGTCGAAATTTCAGTCAAAACCGTTCTATTTAAATATAAACAATCTGAAAACAGGGCTTTAAGTGTAAAATACCGAACTTGTCCTTTAACACTACTTTCCAAAGTATGTACAGTATACTGGGCCCACAGGAGGTTCATTGATCTCTCCTTTCACCTTTTGTGCAATAAAAAATACTTCATATGACTCATTCAGCTTTACATGTGTCATACAAAAGATAATGTAGAATTAATAAAGATGCTCATTTTCAATATTCTAGACATTTATAATTCAAGTTTGCATTTTTTTATAATTACCTTTCCAGTTAGCCATGTGAAACGCTGTTACTATGGCAACAGCTCCTGATGCACTGACAAATGTGTGTTGACGTATGCATTGCAGGACAAGTAGAAATCCTACCTGCAGCATGAGCTCGCAGTCCTCCCGGCCAACAAAGATCATCTCCCGTGGCAGACGGTGACGAGTACCAGAGCTGCTCACCAGGAACCATGATGTCACGCTCATCTTTGTTTTGCTGAAAAACCCTTTTGCATCCTGTAGCATAAGAACATATTAGAAATGTATTTATGTTTAAGGCAATAATATGAAAAGAGGACAGCAGCTTTGATAACTGAGCGGCTTAAAGGAACGTTTCTGCAGTTTAATGTCCATCATGACAAATCTCTTCATTTGTCAATTCAAAACACTGTTCATAATAATCTTTTATGTGGTGGTTGTAGAAATTGTTTCCTTAAATGGCCAACACTATGCGCATTTTGACAAAGATGTAATATAAGTCTCAGGTGTGTCCAGAATGTGTCTGTGAAGTTCTAGGTCACAATACCAGACAGATGAATTGTTATGTCCAAATTGCCTCTATTTGGGTGGAATCAAAAAAGCGCTGTTTTCATGTGTGTGTAGCTTTAAATGCAAATGTGCCTTCAGATAAAAAAATACAGTCTGGGACAATAGTATCTTTGGTGCATAGGTGCTACAACGTGTTAACAAACACATTTAGCTTTTGAGTAAAGTTAACCAGTCAGTAAGTGGCTGTGGGCAGAGCTTTATCAGTGTGACATCACATTAACAAGGGGATCAAAACAGCATGTCTAATGATGTCTAAGCTCTGGCATGATAAAAAAAGGAGGAGTGGGTGGATGTAGGGTTGTTGTGTTCACACACTGCCAACACACATTTATGTCCAAACCAGAGCCGGTCCTTCCTGGGGCCCTAAGCAAAATTCTGCTAAGGGGCCCTCCTACCTGACTCGTGCCATGACCCGTGAGCTTTGCCACACATTCAAACTTGACACCCCACTGCTCTCACTACATACAATATATGGTTCCTACTATAAATTACACTCTTAATATTTATATTTTAAGTAGTGAAAACTGAATTATTGATATAAAAAATACATATCATGTTAATGTATGAAAGCTAAAATGGCTTGCCATACAGTATAACTGTTTATAGTATTCATAAGACCAATACTTGATCCCTGATGGTTATTATTTACTGAGGGATGTGCATTCATTTTGTCCTGGCTGACATTATAACCATTCCAATGTAAATCCATTTGTCATGAGTGTTATCACACTATTTTTGTTATGGTCCCCACACAGATGTTGCTGCTGGAAAGTGCGCGCCGCGTATCATTTCATGCACAATTGCACGCAAATATGAACGCAAATTCATGCGCGGCGCGGTTATCGAGCTGCCGTTTATAAACACCGTTGCCCTTGGGCATTTATTCACGCGAATATTTACGCAATAAATTGTTGTGTAACAGACAGGCTAAGAGATGCACTGGAAACACTACACAGCTAATTTAGCAAGTCAGATAGAGAGAGACAGAATCACATCACATTAACTTTACTGTTTGCTCTTGGTGATATGACATCAAACTTGAGAGAACACAAGTTTACCTGATTGCTGTTCTCGCTTTTAACTCTCATTTTGTTTCTTTTTTTCTTTTTTGATGGCCAGATGGATAGCTCCGCTTCATCTCAGTAAACAGTAACACGCGCTGTAAAATGAGGCGGGGCCTTACGTAATTTGCGAGGCCCTATGCAGTAAGCGTATAGGGCCGATCGGCTCTGGTCCAAACCGTTATGTGTTTATTGCCTTAGAACGAGACATTTTTATCTAGATTGAGGGTCTCCTCACATGGAAGTCGCCATTTTGTGCCGCCATGTTTCTACAGAAAGCCTTAAAGGCGGAGTCCATGATTTTTGAAAGCCAATGTTGTTATTTGAAATCACCTAAACAAACACGCCCCTACCCCAATAGAATCTGGACCTCCTGTTGATAGACCCACCCCCCACATACGCAACCCGGCATTTGATTTGATTTGATTGGCTATAAGTGTGTTTTGGTAGTCGGCCCGTCTCCTTTTCCAACGCGTTTTTCAAACATCGTGGACTCCGCCTTTAATGAACAAACTTTTTTACTAAGTTGTCTTCGATGACATGTTTGTCCGGTGGGGGCTACCGTAGCTTCTCTATGTGTTTCAAAAGCGGGGGGTGAGCAGTGGACTTAAGGGCGATTTATAGTCGTGCGTAGGTTCTATGCCGTAGCTACGGCGTAGGCTATCCGTAGCCTGTGCGTAGCTCTGCGTAGCCTGACGCGCACCTCACAAAAAATTTAACAGCGCGTCAGATCTACGCGGACCGCAAACGCTGTGATTGGTCCACCAGAACCCCTCCCGTCAGGTAAAAAAACTGCGTCATAGGTATTTCCGTTTGCGACGGTGAAAACAAAGATGAGCCAAGTTGAGGAGTGATTTAACTCAAACTGCATCAAAAGTCGCTGTTTATTTACTTCCATCATTGCTGGTCTTCTCAAATTATACACAACAAGTTGCTGTTTCTTTTTCCTTTGTGGGTTAACTTGCTAAGCTTCTTCTTCTTTCACGTTTGTGTTGCTACTGTGGTTACACGCGTGGATACTGCCTACCAGCGGTCGCGCGTGTGTTTGCACGTCGACGCGGACGACGACGCAAAAGTATAAATGAAAACCGACGCGGAACCTACGCCGTCGCTGCTACGCCGTATGACCTACGCACGACTATAACGAGCCCTTAAGCCGTTGGTTGCAATTCACAACCTCACCACTAGACGCCACTAAAATTTACACACTGCACCTTTAAATTGTTGAATTCCTCTTATATTACCTGTAATGAGCTAGCAAACAACCTTCATCTCCCATCATACCAGTGACGACAATTACAGCATTTAGGGAAATGTAAGATACATGAACACAGCATCACCTACAATGTGATTCAATTCATTAATATCATTTGGAATATTTATTATATTATACAGCACGTGCATATTTTCACAAAGGCTAATGCATCAATGTTAAACGCATTACTGGACATGACTAGACTATGTCTAGACGTGTTTTGCTGAAATAATGCTTTCAGACCACTAAGATTTTTCTTACAGGGGAAACCATGTTAAAAGCTTTATTTTAAAAAATCATTTGGAGCGAACACGATTTTAATATAGGTGGAGATCTGTTTTGAGGATTTGATGCAGCATGCATTTAAATGCAATATAATTTAACTAAGGGCTGTTTATATGGCCACTGAAGTCACTATTCGTAAAAAAACATGTTAAACACATTTATATGTGGTAAATATAATCACAGCAGCCCTATAACGTTACTGTAATGTTCCCAATGTCGTTAGGCCAGCAAAACGTAACGAATGAGATTAAACCATAGCCTACTAATAATGTTAAAATCTATTATAGCCTAAGTGAACTCAATAAAACACGTTAACAAATCACATATTCTCCGTAAATATACACATTTGCGTTTAGCGAGGCCTATAACAGGTCCATACATTCATCATAAGCGGCTCAAAATGATTTGGTGATAAAGCGATCAGGTGCTGTCGCATTATTTACACCACACATGAACGTGGCATCATCTTATATAAAATCATTTATAGAGAGATGTACAGCATATATACTGTACTGTACATACACATTGAATTGGGTGGCTGGGTTTAGACATTATACAATCTCGATGATTCGTAGCCTATAATTTACAAATAAACGCTACGTGCGCCGATCAACATTACAGCTTATTATTATTGCTACACATCATAAACATGTCCTATCTTACGTTATCATTCCAGAGTCTGTAATAGGCTACATCTAGTTGCAATCTGGCCTTGCATCTTCTTCACCCCCCGCCGGATGATGCTGAATATCCTCCGACTTACCTACAATACTCCAGATGCGCTGATCTGCCCCAGAGAAACAAACGACAGCACCATCGATGTCTTCCTCTCACTTCCACAATATACTGATATTCGGTGAAATCCGGTTAAATCTCTTTGATTGCCATGAGTGTCGCGGTTTCATGTAGACTACACCCTCTCCCGTTAGACTGAGATCATGCTGTCATGGCATCTGCGTCCAGCGCGCGCCGCCACCAGTCAATGTGTAGCCTACATCACTGCATCACAACTAAACCAGCAGCATCTGTCAGTGCTTCTGCTCTTTTCATTCAACACAGAAGTTCAAATTCAGAATCTCTATTTTATTATTGTCAATTTAATGAAGATAAGAGGTACATAGGCGCATTAATAAGAATATAGCGATTATTATAAAGGGCATATATCAAATAGGCTAGTTAAAGGGATAGTTCACCCTTTTTGGGTAAACTATTCCTTTAACTTTATATTTAACTTCAACTATGTTTTTGTTTATCAATGTATTTTATATGGCTGAAACATGGTTGAAATTTCGTACACGGCATCAGCCAGATTTTAAAGGCACAATGAAATTGAAATTAAAAACTTAAATTTTTGGAAAATTGGGGTAGAAGTTACTTATCTGTGAGCGTCATTGTTTTTATTTCATGTGCTTTCAAAATCTTTAATCAAAAAAATGCCAATCTCATCCCCTCCTGGAAACATCTCTTTATGGTCAAGAAAAATGGCGGGAGGGCGGGGCCGGGAAAAGATCAGCAAATAGCAACGTGAACCAATTTAACATGATCTAATCAATTCTCAATGAGCGAATTCAAGTCCGCCTTACCTTTTTCTCAGAAGCCTTTTTACTATGTCACGATGGGGAAAATAAGACAATTACTTCCATTTTATTGTGACTTTAAGGGAATTTGTACAATTAATTAGTAGAAAGTGAATTGTACAAAAACGTACATGACGTAAAAAACAATAATGAATCCCACTAATCCCAACGTCACACA
Source organism: Misgurnus anguillicaudatus (assembly GCF_027580225.2). Classification (NCBI taxonomy): domain Eukaryota; kingdom Metazoa; phylum Chordata; class Actinopteri; order Cypriniformes; family Cobitidae; genus Misgurnus; species Misgurnus anguillicaudatus. Next base: position 2,954,030 of record NC_073354.2, on the reverse strand, counting down.
GCCCTTACGAAAATTAACCATGGGTTTACTACCGTTAAAAAAAAACATGGTTACTGTAGTAAAGCCATGGTAACCACAAAATGGGTTTGACAACTATGGTTTTCTAAAACCAGTTAAACCATGGTTAGTGTAGTAAAACCATAGTTTTGCGGATAGTAATCAATACACAATAAAACCATGATTAATTTTCGGAAAGTGAATCGTTAAAAGTATACAAATGTGGTGTTGGTACAAATATGTGCCATATTCATGCTTTTTATTTATTTAAAGCAACACTATGTAGTTTTTTTACCTTTAAAATGTCTCTAATATTATTTCAGTGATAGAACAACTTTTAACTGGACAAATTGTACTGTTGCTGCAACCTGAGCAGCCTCCTAGCTGCTACAAGCACACTCTGAAAGTGGCGGTAGAGGGTAGAGCACACAGCCCCGCCCCTCCCCCCGCCTGCAGAAGAGTGTCTGATACCAGGCACTGTTGCGCTTTTCAACCACATGGGGGAGCTGTAAGTCATTTTTACATGGAAACTACATAAGCTGTGTCCCAATTCAACGGCTGGGACCTTATAAGCATGGGACCTTAAAGATGAGCACTCGGTCTTTCAAGGTGGCAGCCTCAGAAGTTCGCGAAGAGAACTGAAATGAGACGGTCTAACCTTCGGACGACCCATAATTGGCGTCACCTGCTGCACGCGCCTGTCAGCAGGACATAGCGGAAACGTTTCTGACTTATTAAAATAAATATGAAATTAGAAAAATATTAATTTAGTTTAGAAAATATGACACGTTGATGTAGATTAAACTATTCAACAGTATATTAAATTAATCAACCTTAGAAATATATGCATCATAAAAATAATAATATTAACAGAAAACATAACTTATAATACTAAAACAGTGACAAACTTTTTTTTGATAAATACACACTTTTATTTAATGAAGGTTTGAATTGTTTATTTTAGAATATCCAGCCGTTATATGCAGCCGTTGCAGGCGCGCAATGACTCTTGGGATATCCTCGGCTGTTAAGGATCCATTCGTTCTATTCTTAACATCGCGGAGAAATGAGGACGCATTTTGAGGCTTCATTCTAAGCATTCTTTGAATTGGGACGTCCTTACTAGCCTCAAGTCGCGCTGCTGTGACGCAATCGGTCTTAAAATACGTCCTTAGAAGGTCGCAGCCTTTGAATTGGGACACAGCCATAGTGTTGCTTTAATATATAAAAGTTGAGGTGCCTAAGTTTTACAAACATTATTGCAATATTTTTATCTGTAAAAACATTGTTAATTAATATTAAAATAATTACACTGACTGATCCCAAATCGATACCAATTTATTTAAATGACAATGCTTAGTATTTAAATTAACCATATTTCCTGAATTAATCAGTGAGATATTTGATTATATAAACTTTAAAGTGATATTTTTGTAAGCATTTGTTCTTGTATTAGTTATTCATCAAAACACGACACAAAAGTCTTTAATTAAAAAAAAATGTTTATTTCGTAATTCAAAACATTTCTTTAGTTTATTTCAAAACATTGTATTTTGTCCTCACTCAGTTGTCTGCTAAAAAGTAAATTATGAAAATAACTTAATTGTGAAAGGTTCTCTTCAAAAACCACTTCTGGTCATTTGAGTATGGGGTGTATTAATACAAAATGTTTGACTTTAACATGAAGTAGAAAAAAATATACAAATTATAAAAGCAAAGTAAAAAAATGAAAGAGATGCGCACAGACCAGCAACTTACATTCAATATTATTCTTGGGTCATCATTCATTATTTTAACATGGACCGAAGCCATTCGCTAAAATGTCTGGTCTGTGCAAATTTTTACCAGATGCTTTATCTTACAAGCAAAATGCTGCAACTTTTAAATTGTCATTTCAAATTATGATGCAACTTTTTAAATATCCATCTGCAGAGGCCTGCAACAAATTTACAAATTGTAATTGTCAAACAAAACAATAAAAGAAATAAAATGCAGCTTATTTCACTGACAAGTTGAATACTTGTAAATTAAAATAAAAAAGAAAACGTTTGATGTAATTTTACAATATTGCTTAATATAACAAAACAAAGAAAACTGTTTTGATTAAATTAACTGCAGTACCATTTTTTTCCAATAAATGATCATGACATTTTTGTAATAAATTCCTTTAAATATTTACAATTCTTGTACAAACTCATAAAACGCTTCCCGTTTTCATTAAATGAAAGTGCTAATGATTAAACTCAATTTTTAGGGGGTTGATGAAACGTGGACATTGTCTGCTGTATCAACAAATTCATTAAAAAAATAGACAAGTTACTTACATTTTTTATCAGAAGGATAAAATGAATGAAATGGCAATGAACATTTTCTACTTGCACTAAACTGACAGTAAATATTTCTTGGGCAATAAAAAGAAATAAGCTATGTAACAAGAAAGTCCTCTCAACTAATCCTACTAGATTGAATTTCAATGCTGAAGTGTGTGGTATTGTTGTCAATACTGAAATTTCAGTTCAGGGGTGTAAAGTTCATGCAAATAGTGTCACCCACAATAGCACAATGTTTAAAGGCATTCTGGATATCTATACGGATTATATGAACAAATCTCAGTAGGCACTATCCTGGCAAATGAATACTGGGAAAATGAATTAAGGTAAATGGGAATCAAAGCAGGCCGCTGGATATTTTTGAATCTATAATTCCTAATTTCTTTGGTATTCACATAATAGTATGCCCTTGCAGAACACAAACCATGATATGCTAATTTAGATCATACTTAAAGGGATAGTTCACAAAAAAATGAAAAGTCTGTCATCATTTACTCACTCTCATGTTTTTACAAACTCTGATGAACACAAGGGAAGATATTTTGAGAAATGTTTGTAATCAAACCGTTCATGGACCCCATTTACTTCCATTGTATTCTTTTATCCTGCTATGGAAATAAATTATGAACGGTTTGGTAAATGATGACAGAATTTTCATTTTTGGGTGAACTATCCCTTTAAGGACTACATCATAAACGAACCACTTACTGTTGCCATTACACAGTAGTGTATTTTAGGAGTTATTTACACAGATCACAGGAATATGTCCTGGTTTCAGAAATGTACCAAATTGTTGTTTTAGAAAATAAAGTTTTAAACATTTTAAACGCTTGACATTCGTATTGTTTCTTGCATTATTGCCTCCATTTGACAAATCGCTGTTTTTCCTAATCTTTGTAAGTTGCTTTGGATAAAAGCGTCTGCTAAATGTAATCCACATTAAAGAGGACAACATAAAAAAGGAGAGTTTGTATTAATAAAACGCTAAATATCCATGTGTTTCTTACAGAGAAATTACCCAATTTATGCATGATTAGAGTAAATTAGATTGAATCAAGATTATATTGGACTCGTAAAATTATAAATCTACTCTGAAAAAAATCGGTAACTGTAAAAAAAATATATATGGCTGTGGATAAATGTTTGTGTGTACTTGTTTTAAGGATTTTTATGCTGTGCCACTGGCAGAATATGAGAACTGTGGGAAATGAGGTCTTCTATCACTGTCAAAAGACTCCATGGTGTCATCTGAAAAAAAAACAAGATAAAAACAATAAGTCATTTTTATATCACAACAATTGTCAAGGTATGCAACACCCATGTGATTTGGCATCTTTCGGGGTACTTTTAAAGTTGTTTTTTTGTGACTTATCACAATATCAATCACAATATCTCACACTTTTTTGTAGTTTACTCCTTCACACAGAGTGAATTTTTCAGTCTATCCGATTTTTCTCCCTATACATCTTGGTTAATTACAGAAAGCTACACTTTATTAAGTTATCACATGAGTATGTTCTTCAGCTACAGTATTTTTTTGTTTAGTACCTCGATAGGATGAGTTGCAGCAACAACCTACACCACCTACAATAAACACAAATGACAAGATATGGACCATATAGATACCAGAGGTGGACAATGAGATTTGCATTTTACTCTGCTTTTTTAGAAAAACTTACTTCACTACATTCTAAAGCATAATATTATACTTTTACCTAAACAACCTTTCATAATAAATTTAATTTAATACTTAATAAGATAAAAAATCAGGACCTTCTTACTTTACTCAAGTAAATTACTTGCGTAAAAGTAAGAAAATGCTCGATTTTATTGTACTTAAGTATTAAATGTATAAAACACGACTTATATTAATGAAATGCAGTGGAGTAAAAAGTACAATATTTTGCTTTGGAATATAGGGAATTAAAAGTTTTCCAAAGGAAAGCACTGATAAAGTACAGATACTTGAAATGCCTTCACTAGAGTCCACCTCTGATAGATACTGACTTCTGTCCAACATATCTCATCAAAGTAATATATGACTGTAATAAATTTAGTTAACTAGCACCCAAACTGTTGAAACAGATTTTTTTGTCTAAAATTCTCTATTAGCACCCTAATGTTTGATATTTTTCTTTACCTGCCACTGTTACAAAGCACTATATAAATACAATTTAATTTCTGTAGTTTAGTTTGGTAACTTGGTTTCATAATGAGCCCTTTTGGGTACCACTTGAGCCCAACAGCATCTGGTAACTTGCACAGCATCACCACTAGATGGTGCTATCAGTATTAAGCAATATGAATGAGCGTTTTAACATGCACTGTAAGACAGGGGGCAGCACCTTGGCCTGGGGGTGTGATGGTGATGGTCTGTCCTGTAAACTCCACATCAAAATAGCGAGTGTCCGTTTCTGAGGTTACCTGGGGCTTAAAGGGTGGAGCAAGCTGTGGAGACACAGAAACAAAATTATATATAACTAGTCTTCAGATCAGGTACATTTCATCTGCTTTAAATGACTACATGCTGTTATTATGCACCTTCTTCTCATAAACATCCTTCCACTCGATGCCTGCAAAAAACTTATGCAGCATGATTTCTTTTGCATCGTCTGGCCCTCCGCCTAACCTGCAAAGAAAAGAAACAAGAACACGAGATAAACAACAACATTAGTCCAACTTCAACAATTCAGTGGCAGCTGGTGACTGCTCTTCCGAGGGGTGTGATTTTAGAATATGTGTTTTTTGCATCATACGAACATATGTGCATCACGTGTCTTGTCAAAATAAGTGCCTGCTGCACACACGTGGATAAAGCAGGCACTTATTTTGACAAGACACGTGATGCACATAGTTTCACTTGACGCGCCAAACACATAGTTTGAAATGACAAGCCACACACATGATGGGCTACATACATGTTGTCACGAACTTCGCATCATGCGTCCTCGAAAAAAGAAGTCACCGACCGCCACTTACTTTAGCATTTATTACAGTTAATATCAATATATATTATATACAGGGTGTGTTTTGTGAAAAATCAGAGGGGGATGTTATCATAATAAATTATGAACTGTGGGCTTATATTGATTATTCAGGGTTCAAACCGCTCTGGTCTGGCATGAGAATCTGACGCTCTTACAATAATGCTAAAGGCCTTGAGCTTTAACGTCTGTCGCTCCATGACTTTATGAGGTTGGGGAGTGAGGTTTACTTTTACTGACTAGCTGGCCTTCATTATAGAAACTTAATAAAACAATTACTGAACCTAAACTGTACATCCAGTCCTTCATGCTTTGCACCAGACATGCAAAAACACTTGTTTATAATCGTAATTATATTTAATAGAAAAAAATTCAATGCACAACATATTCTCAATATACAAATAGGCAATATATGTCTACTAAGACAAGACGCCAGACTAAGAAAATATTCTGTTTGATGATGGACTTTTGACCTCTTTTTTGTTTTCCTGTGTCATCCTGGGAGTTTCCCTCGATTCTAACGACGGTAGTTTCTGCTGTCTCAATTTCAATGGTAATATTTCTTGAATTTGTTTTGTGATGTCCTGTAAACAACGATGATATGCTGCTTGGAGTCTTTTTCATTTATTATTTGACTATTGGTGCTTGCCAACATATGGAAAATCCGGGCATGGATTAAAAAGGATAATGACATAACCTAGACACGCTGTCACCTATTGTCACAGGACCGGAAGTGCTGACAGTCTGCTGTTTGCACTATTGCGTGGCTGTGCTTTTACTTATATTAAATTATGTTTATTTTAGGCCATTTATATGGCCGTTTGATGTCCATTGATCATGGGGAAAATAATTGATCAGAGTCAGGGATATAAAGACCAGAGGGGAGGGTAACCCCCCGTCCCCCCATCAAATTGCACCCTATATATATATATATATATATATATATATAGTATGCAATTTGATGGGGGGACGGGGGAATACTATTATATTGTTAACTATGATCTTAAAAATCATTTAAGCTGAAGGTGTATGGTTAAATGCTTAAAATTACTTTTGTAGACAAAAATATACCCTTGCCAAACAGATTAATTTTTGTTATTAGAAAACAAAAATTTTATTTTAAAATATTATTTTTGAGAAATTCAGTGACTAACTCTGAATATTGAAGAAAAAGAAGCCAATAAGAGCCCAGATTAAATATGAAATCCTTCTATAATTTTTAAAATTCATCCTAAATTGAACATTTAAGAAGCTTCTTGAAAAAATGACATGCATATGGTTCAGCAATTTCTAGGCAAAGGGTGACGGCACTTCAAATAATGAAAAATAACAGAGTTTTGGTTTACTTCGGATGCTTTTAGTCACCAACATTATTTCCAAAGTCGCATTTGTGAAATGCCATGGTTTGGATGAGTTTATTATTATTATGTTATATGGAAAAATTTATAAATAAATAACGAGTGAGTGTGTCCTGTACTATGTATATATCCTATACTATATATATATCACCGCTATATATATATATATATATATATATATATATATATATATATATATATATATATATATATATATATATATATATATAGTACCTAACCTGTAAATACTTTATATAAAGTTTTTCTAAATGTACTCTTTAAACGTGTGTGCTTAAGTAAAGTGATCATTTTTGTTTCATTCTGTTAACTACCGTCTATATATACAGTGGTAAGAAAAAGTATGTGAACCCCTAAGAATAAATAGTTTTTCTACAGTGATTTGCCATAAAATGTGATCTAATCCTCATCTAGGTCACAACAATAGACAAACACAATGTGCATAAACTGACAACACACAAATAATTCTAGTTTCTTGTGTCTTTTTTGAAAACACCCAGAGCACAGGCCAACTTAGCAAAATCCAATATCAGTCTATGACAGAACATTAGAAGTGAATATTCAGAGAGGTCTCTCACCGCTGTTTTGGGTCCTTCTGAAGCAGACCTGACAGCAAAGATTTTGCCTCCGGCCCAAGTGTGCGGGGAAAGCGGATCTCCTCCATGAGGATCAACTCGAAGAGCTTCTCATGATCCTGGTTATAGAAAGGCAGCCTGCCGCACATCATCTCATACATGACCACACCCAGTCCCCACCAATCCACTGCCCGACCGTAATCGTTGTCCTCAAGAACCTGAGAAAGAAAAACGTTCATTTGTGCAAATTTTTAATGAATGAAATAGCAAGTTTATAGCAAATCAGCCATGCTATGAATGTCATTTTCCAGAGGTTCAGATGGCTGGCAAACAGTAATTGTGACCAGAACTACATCTCCATGGGCAAGAACGACAAAACCTCTGGAGAAGACAACTGAGAAACTGTCATTGACATGAATCAAAATGCTTACAGATAACTTTCTGCTGACTCTGCTATCTCCTTACAAAAATTAACCATGTTTTTTGTGGTACAAGTGTATTAACCATTTTTTTTTTTGGTGAATTGCTTACTATTAGTAAAACCGTGGCTTTACTACACTGACCATGCTTTAACTGAGGTTTTACAAAACCGTACTGTAGTAAAACCATGGTTAATTTTCATAAGGGTGGATCTCCATGTATGGGGCAGATAGTTATATAATCAGATATAAATTGTACTTGTTTTATTAATATGTAGTTTAAAATACTATATAAATGTAGAATTATTAATTCTATATTCTCAAAAAGAATCATTAATCTTTCACCGCTATGTATTACCTCTGGAGCAAGATACTCTGGCGTACCACAGAACGTCTTCATTGTAGCTCCATCTGTAATTCCCTCCTTACACAGACCAAAATCAGTGATCTTTATGTGTCCGTCCTTATCCAGCATTAGGTTCTCCAGCTAACAGAGACAAATTATATTCCTCATCTGATGATCAGTGATGCATTGACTAGCATTATGTGGCGGTCACACTAGACTTTTTACTCTATTGACTTCCATCCATACGCATGCAAATGCTGCAGTCTGGAAAAAATTCACATTTCGTCACGTTTCGTCAAGTTTGGTGAACTCGGACCTGCGAATTTGTATCACGAGAAGATGTGTAACCATCACAGTGTAACCTTTTTAGTTTAAAGAAATCTGAAAATAATAATATTAGACAATGCCATTTTGTCGACAGCACAAATGACCTTATCTGAAAATCATACGGGTGCAGTGATACACTATGTTTTGCCATTTTAAGAAAATGTGAGTCAGATGAAAGAATTATTTGTGTAGAAAATACAAACAAACAAACAAAAAGATTTTTTTTTTTAATAACCGTGGTTAGTAACAATAGTTTAACTATGATATTTATAGTAAAATAAAAGTAAACACATATTACTATAGCAGTTGTAAATGTGAATATTTTTATTTTATGTTGTTAATGTATATTTTAAAATGTTTTGTTTTGTTTAGAAGATGTACAGCGGTTATATTTTTTTTATGGGGTGTGATTTTTAAGAGCTCATTCGAAAAAGAAGCTTTTTAGTTGTAAGAATATCTAACAGATGTGTGATGCGCAGTAAAACTCTAATGTGAATTATGTGAGCCTCAGGAGCTTCAGCGATTGTCACACAGTACAATATCTCCTGAACAATCGCAAAGTTGCTGCACAGCCAAAAACCGCACCTCGTGTGTGTTAGGGTGTGATATCTGGTTTGTATCCAGATATATCTGCAAAAGTCTAGTGTGACCACGACATTACACTTTTTTTTTTATAAAAATAACCAAGTAGTCTCACATTTAAGTCTCTGTAAACTACATTTTTCTCAGAATGGAGGTAGTCTAGGGCTGAGACGATCTCTGCGCCATAAAACCGTGCTCGCTCTTCAGAAAATACTCGATCTCGTGATAAATGGAAGAAAAGCTGTAAAATAAAAATGAACTCATATGAATTTTGAATGTTCTGATATAAAATGGCTAATATTTACTTACTATATTCCAACACTGAGTGAATATATTTTGATAGAGTTGGAATTGTTTTTAATTGATTACTGTAGTTTTAATAAACAAACATTACTAAGCTTCACCTTTATAAGAGCTCACCTCTCCTCCATTTGCATACTCCATAACAAAACATAACCGGTCATGAGTTTGGAAAGAGTACTTCAGACCCTGTAGAGAGAGTGATGACATCAGCTACCTTTTTTATATTTGCAATCATTTTCAAATCAATTCTCAATATTAGTTTCACACGTACAGGGTTCTCCCAAAATTATTAGTGATTACAAAAAATATTAACATTTATATAAACCTTAAAAAGTATTCCCAATTTAAAAAAAGGTTGATTTATACAATTACATTTACGCATTTGGCAGACGCTTTTATCCAAAAAGGTCCCAAAAAATAACTTGGGGATGAGTTGAAGCAACATAATATAGCATTCAACATTATGCCACAAATACAGCTTAACATGTATTGAACCTAGAACATACATTTAACATGACATTTATTAGTGTACATGGTAATCTGCTACTCTTCATATATCCCTAAATCTGAAATGTTGCAACTTTGATAAAAGCTTACTGTTAAGAAAGGGTGTTTGGAATTCTGAAGGACCCGGTTTTCGGTAAGTGTGTGGGCTACTTCATCCTACAAACAAGTAAATAAAAAACCCACAACAATGAAGAATGATCTATTATGCGTGCTGTAATTATTTTCAATGAATATTAAACTGACACTAAGACTTACAGTAGATAAGAATAAAGGACCTACTTTTGCTACTATCACCTCCTTCTTGAGGATTTTCATGGCGTAGTATTTTCCTGTGGCTTTCTCCTTCACCAATATAACCTTTCCAAAAGTGCCCTTGCCCAAGAGTTTGAGGTATTCAAAGTCATGCATTGTCTGACAAAACATAAAAACAAGTCATTGAGAAATGCACCACAATATACTGCAGTTACACGAATCTTCTAACTAATATAAACTTTAAAAAACAGATGAGAAAGTATTTTACACATAATTTAAATATACAAACTTTGGGAGTGACATAAAGTAAAGGACTGACAGCATGACAAGACCCATGAAAGATGTGACTTAAAATCTGTTTTTTTTTCACAAAAATCTGTGTAAAACATTAGTGTTTTGTTGTTGAGAAATGAATTTGAACTTCGGAAAACACTGCATCTTTTTTGTTATTTTGACCATGTTTTAAATTTTCAATGAATAAATGGAAAAAAATCATTATTTAAATTAAGAATTTGGCAGAAGTGTTGTCGGTAGTTGACAGAATGAAACAAAAATTATTATTTTACTTAAACACATACCTATAAATACAGTAGTAAATCTAGAAAAACTGAAATGGACCATTGAAACTCTCTCTTAATTTTTGTCTGCAAGCTATATGTGACCCTGGACCACATAAGGGAATAAATTTACATTTTTTTGAAAAGATTTATATAATCTAAAAGCTGAATAAATAGGGTGTATGTTTTCTTTGATGTATGTTTTGTTAGGATAGTTCAATATAACTATTTGAAAATCTGGAATCGGAGGGTGCCAAAAAATCTAAATATTATTAAGAAAATCGCCTTTAAAGTTGCGCAAATGAAGTCCTTAGCAGTGCATTCATTTACAAAAATAAAGTTTTGATATATTTACTGTAGAAAAATTTCAAAATATCTTGGATTATGATTTTTACATAATATCCTAATGATTTTTGGCATAAAAGAAAAATTGATAATTTTGATCCATACATGGCTATTGCTCCAAATGTACCCGTGATACTTATGACTGGTTTTGTGGTCCAGGGTCACATATGTCAAGCTCTTCATTTACTAAATCTTAAATAAATTTTTTGGGCCTTTACTGTATTTAAAGAAACAGTAGAGAAAGCGAACAAGTGGGAAATTACGAGAGAGAGTTTAGATCCTAACACACGGAAGTGCAGGCTGGAATCAAACCAATACTGGGGGACGTTAAATATTAATGTTTAAATAAAAATATATTTAACAAAATGTTTATACTGTATACTAAATCCTTGAGGAAATTTTTTAAAATGTAAATAGTGTGTGGAAGAAAGAAATAGAGTAAACATTTTGGAAAGGCTCACTATCAATACTGTATGATACAACAGTAAGAGGAATCTTTTCATTGTAATGATTTGGGCCTCACATAAGTGTTGACTGTTGTCTTACCACTTTTAGTCGAGGTTTGGACAGGTACATGTCCATTGGATCAGTCGAAGAGTCCATTCTCTCTTCTTCCTGCTTCTGTAGACTATCTGCCACAGCCTGGATGGCCTTTGTCCATTCCTCTCTACAGAAAACATGAAGACATGTGTTATTAAAACCATGACTTTTAATTATGTACTGTGGCTATATATATATATATATATGATACTCTGTTTAAAATTGCTTACATAGTGTCCTCTATATGACATTGACTTGATAGAAAATAGTAAACAAAAATTCTGGATACACTGGATTGAATGACAACTGTATAGAAAGAACAATGCATTGATTTTAACTATACTTCAACAAAAACCTTGCTTTATTAAAACAATCCTATCATGTGCAGAGAACGTAACCTCCAAATAATTCTCAAATCAAATCTTTGGATAACACCAGCAATGCTACCTTGCAGGACCCGCTAGGAACAAAATTGGACACCCCGAGGGTAAGCCTCTCACTGTCTATATAACACACAGGACAAGTGTATTTGTGTTAAATCACACATTGTTTGAGTGGAAAACAGTCTTTATTAATCAGCCATTATCCAGGATGTCTACAGCTTGGAAAAAAATTTGAAAGTGTGGTGCAGTTATTCTTTTTGTTGGCTTACATTTTGTGCATATCTACTAATAAGACATGTAAAAATACATACAATAGAGTGCCGCAGGGATGACGTATTTTTGCAGGCAAAATGCCTTAAGACCTTGGGTTAACATAAGCCCAAGATATCTTTATGTTTTATTCTACAACATATAACACACCAGTAGACTAAAGTTTTAAAACTTTAAAGTGTCTTTAAAAGGACAGTTGCTAACAAGTCCTTTCTCTGGAACTTTAAACGTCAACATCACACATGAAGATCTCGAAAACAATGCAACATGGACACAATTCCCAACAAATATTCATCCATACAGTATTTCCTCATCAGTGAACATGTTTTTAAATGCATTTAATAAAATTTAAAACAGCTTGGTGGTGTTGACATTGAGGTCGAGAGAATGTTAGCTTTTCATTTCTTCTAAACACATTCAGAATTTAAAATTCATAAAAGTTAATCTCTGTAGATTATCTTGTCGGACAAAACATGCAAGTGTCAAATTTTTGTTGAACACAGAGCTTAATTTTGGCGATAATCCAAAAGTCTATGGGAAAAACAAATGGCCTTTTTGGCAAGGGTTCTGGGTTGGCCTACAAAAATCCGTTATCCCTGTGGCACTCCATAAGCAACTGTATTACAATCCATAAGAGAACAACATAAAATAACATTATATGGAAAAGTAAGGGTATGAAACTCTAGGCTGGTAATTTGAGGCCGCTGAACCGAAACAGTAGAAACTTTTCACTAGACCAACCTTTCCTCTGGGGTCTCTACATGAAAGGTGCGTTCAATAACAGTAGTCCACTGTAGGCATCGAATGATGAAAGTGTTTGGCTTTGGCCTCTCTGTCTTCATCAGCTGACATTCTGAGAAAATAAAATGAATAAGTGTTTGTATTTTGGGGTTATGTGTTTCAAGGGATTAGGAAATGGTGCAAAAGAGGTAAAGGACACAACAGAGAGTTTTCACCACCTTTAAATTCTTACTTACGGGCCACTGAAAAGTTATTGAGCGGGGTTTCCAGCTGGTCAACATCTTGCGGCCGCTCCTTATACCCAATAAACGTTCCGTCACTCTTGAGCAAAAAATATCTCGGCCTCCATGTTTTTATGTATTCTCCTAGAAATCCAGAAAAAACACTTAGTTAAAGTGACACTTTGTAGTTTTTCAACCTTCATAATATATTTTTTAAGACCCTTGTGATGGTACATCGACTTAAAATAGGTTGAATGACATGTCCACCGTAGCCTGACAGGGTCTGTATCGTTTTTACTCGTACTTTTAAACTTGAGGTTTCAGGTAGTAACCCGAGCACAAAAAAAGACTACAAAAATCTGCTTTACGGCATACGTCACTTCCTACACTTCCTCAAATTCGTACGTGAGAGCGCAACTATTTATTTTCCTGATGTTTTTGTCATGGCCGAAGCAGCAACTAAGAAAATGAAACCCAAGGATTTGTCGGAGGAGACCAGAAAGAGAAAAAGGAAGAGTTAAAAAGAAGGACGAGGATCAATATTGGGCCAGCGTTCGCTCGCTGGCGTGAACTAAAGTAGTTCAGTGCAAAAGATTAAAAAAAAAACAGACTTTTCACACTAGCAGACTGTGAGGATTGGAGACATGGAGCAAGAGAACCCAAGCTCAGACGACATCGGGGAGTGAACAATGAACATTTATTAAATAAACAAGAAAACCAAAAAACCCACGGGGGGCAGCACAACATTGAAACATTAAATAACAGCACCGACTAGACAAGAAACATTCTGATGAAAACTATAACCGAATAAACACGATAGACTACAAGACATGACATGATTCAACTCAACAATCCAGCACAAGACAAGAGACAAGAGGAGATTAAATAGGGAAACCTAAACAAGATAACGAGGGCAACACAGGTGAATGGGATAAACTGATAATGAATAATTAACAGGGAGAACAAGGGGGCGGGGACTAGAGACGAGACACCAGAGGCACATGCCACACTAAACAAAGCATGGCCTCCACATGAAACAAGAGACTGTCAGAAATCTGCAATCACAATAAAATATAAATATAAAACCAAACTCTTGTGGCAGAGTCCTGACACAGACATTTTGTTATTGGTACACTCAAAAAGTTCATTGGAAGGAATGCGTCAAATAGAGCCGCCATCTTGAAACAGGAGAGCACCTCCTTTTTAATGCATCAGCGTCAATGTAGGTAAAGGTCAGACATATATTTAGCATTGAGTCCAGAGAAAATGTAAAGATTTGATATTAAGAAAATCTACTTTTTGCCTAACATCCATACGCAGCACAAAAGTCTGGCATCCTCCATGAATTCCAAGTACAGGCGGAGATAGTAGCATTACCTAGCTACTTCCTATGACAAGACCCCTGTTCCAAGATAGCGGCGGTTTTGACACATGCTTAGAACCCCAAGGCGAAATCTATTGTACATATCTATGAACTGTATCAAGGTAAGAAAAGCATTAGCAACTGATTAGCATGTTAAACTAACAAATCCACTAATCAGAGGTGGACAGTAAAGAGGTACATTTACTTGAGTACTGTAGTTAAGTACACTTTTTGAGTATTTGTACTTTACTTGAGTATTATTTTTTCATGAAACTTGTTACTTTAACTTCACTCCATTTAAAAGACAAATATATTTCATACATTTACTCAACTACAATTCCATGGAAAGCCAAAAGGCGTTAATACATAGTTGATCATTTTTCTTCTCTAAAACATGATTGTTTATTTACAGATGACAGACAGCATATTAATAATCACTCTTGTATGGTCACATGTTGTGAAGTCCAATGATTTCTGAGGATTATTTGAACACTGATCAGTTGGTCAAAATGGTCAAATAGCAGAGGACGGCTCCTCTTTTCAATGCACACACGCATGGCCACACTTACAATACTTGTTTCAGTTTTCTGAAAAGACTAAAGATTTGTTTGGTTTTAAATGTTTTCTTTGTTTGCCTTAAAAAAACAATATTTTACAATTCGTTGTCCAACTTGTGAAAGCGTTTTGAGTGATTTACACCTTAAGTTTCTGGTAAAGTTTTTTAGGGGGTTGGTCGCAAGGATACAAACTTGTCACCTTTTGTTCCAAAATAGCTTACGGTATTATTGTATGTATCATGAATGTTACCATTGTCAGTGTTATTTCTGCAAGATCTACAAGGCAATTGTCACTCCAAAAAAAAAACATTTTATTGCTTCAGGAACATACAATAAGTTATTGTATGTATTACATATAGTACAACAATGCAACAGTAATATAATGCTAATACATTTTTAGAATCAAAAGTTGCATCTGTTAACATTAGTTAATGCTTACTTAACTAACGCGTATAATTGGCATTACCTAACATTAACAAAGGTTAACAAAGTATCGCTGATAAAAACGACAGGTAGGTAGCTGGCATCAATGACCAACACTGAAATTCTGGCAAACCTCAACTTTGAGTTGTTAAGGGTTTTTCTCCTTTAAACCACACAGACTGCAACTTCACACCTATGACTGGTACATTTCTTCTCATTGGGGTACCCACATGACTTTGAGGTAAACGGTGGGGCATCCATGAACACTGACAAAGAGAAGGGTGAGACCTTTCATCA
Source organism: Misgurnus anguillicaudatus (assembly GCF_027580225.2). Lineage (NCBI taxonomy): Eukaryota > Metazoa > Chordata > Actinopteri > Cypriniformes > Cobitidae > Misgurnus > Misgurnus anguillicaudatus. Next base: position 2,938,335 of record NC_073354.2, on the reverse strand, counting down.
TACTTCAGTCTTTATTTAATCGCCTCATCTATGGCCATCCAAACAAACAGGAAACTGCTGTTATGTTCTGAATAAGTGACTCAAGATAAGCTTCACATAAACTGATCTAGAAAAAAAAACACTAACATCAAACAAAAGCAAATCTCTGACAAATGCAAGAGTACAATTTAGTCAACCAAGAGAGACTGTCAATGTAAAGTCAACCACACAAACATCTAAAACAAAAGCAACCGTACAAGGTCATGATGCTGTTTGGGGTTTTCTTGGTTGTATTTTTTTATTCTAATGTAGCCACATTAGTAGGACTTCTGGTAACCAAGAGTCGGATTCTTGAAAACAGGAAGTGACACGGTAGAAAACGTGGCCACACAGGCAGTTCAAAAATGAGCTATTGCTATTGCTGACTCATATCTGTATTGATATACACATTTAAACACACGCACAAAGTCCGACTATATCACACCATCGGCCAGCGAACGCCTGTCAATGTCAGAAATGAATCTTTTAATTAAGTGGAAATATTTACCTCTGGAACTGATTTCAGTAGATTTTTACCTTTATTAGGCAACGGTTTATTTAAAAACACACAGTTTTATGTGAAAATCATACATTAAGTTGGATAAAATACATTCTCAAACTGTTCAATGTAAGTGACATTAAAAGGATAGATGGGACAAAAATGAAAATGACCCCATGATTTACTCACCATCAAGCCATCATTTTTTAGACAAACACATTTTCAGCTTGTATAAGGTCCACTTTCTTCAAGTCCAAAGAATGTTCATCCATTCTTCACAAAAGTAATCTAAACGGATCCAGGGGGATTAATACAGACCTTCTGAGCATAATCGATGCAATTTTGTAGAGAAATATCCATATTTAAAACTTTGCAAACAAAACTAACTAGCTTCAGGCAACAACGCCATATTGTACATCTTGTTTTAGCGTAGTGAACGCGCATTGCCATAGGTACGCTGCATAGTGATGTAGTGGAGTAGTGTCAGAGTATGTGAGCGGAGTGGAAAGAATTTGCGCTCCGCGCTCAAAGCATTTCATAATAACTCCGCTCAAGCTCTGCTCTGGATGTACAATATTCCGCTCCTCGCTCCCTCCCCACGTCCTACTTAGTAACGCCTCGCTCCGTGTTTGCTCCATTGTAAACTTGAATGCTCTTTTGAAACAACACCTCGTTGGCTCGTTAAAATATCAGAGTCCATTGCAGTTCTGTAGCAGAATGCACAATTTATTGTTCAACTCATATGGCATAAGTATGTCACGGACCGCGCTGTAGCAAGGTAAATGCCGCAAATTATTTACAAATTTAAATGGCTTTTTTTTCTGTTTTGGTGGTTTAGGTTGTTAAAGCTGTATTAATACCAACCTTTAGATTTTCTTTTCAATTGTAAGCAGAAAACTTGTGTTTTCTTGACACGTGCCTTTTAAGATTACACAAGGAATCTTTTGATGTTGTAATCACCTCCCCGCACTCGCGTTCTTCTTTGTCATCATTACCTTTTAAAATACATTTGTATTTCCCCCCCTTGCACTGTAGTATTTCAGAAACTCATTATTTCTGTCTTTCTTTAACTGTGCTTATTAACTCTTTCCCCGCCATTCACGAGATATCTCGTCAATCAAGAGAAAACGCTTCCCCGCCAATGATGAGTATTTCCGTCTTCCCGCAATACCGCCCCTTCCGGAAGTATTGCCCTATGACAAGCTGCTGCATGTCCGTGTCTGTTTTAAAGATCGCTCTGAATGGGATCTCTATGAAAAGTCCGTCACAAAAATGGAATTATCTCTGCTTATTGCTCAAAATGTGGTGTTTTTGCTGAAACCTACCCATATTCAAAAGCTGATTACAAAAGAACTACTCAAGGTAGGATTAAACGTTTTTTTTTTGTTTGAAAGCAGAGGGTCTGTTCTTTCATTTGCTATATTTTATGTTTATATATTTGAAGAAGAACATTTTCTGGAAGGCATTAAACTTTTGTGAAAATCATTAAAAACGCTGGCGCTGGCTGGCAACTTTTTTTAAAAACGCTGGCGGTGAAAGAGTTAATAACTTACGAATTCGTCCATCATATAATGCAAAGGCAGAAATCGAGAGGGGGTCAGTAAAATATAATTAAAAACATAATTAATAACATGATAATATATTAATGTTTGTGTAGTTAAACAATACAAAACAAATGCAATTGGGGCCAAAATATATGTTTAGAAACATTTTCAGTGCCCCTCCCTTGTCTCACAGTGTTTTTGGTTCTTGCTCGTGACTGAGCAATAGTGGAGCTTTTTCGGAGCGAGAGAAAATCATGACGCTCCGACATTCAAAATATCCGCTCCTCGCTCCTGGCAAAATCACGCCACTCCACTCCTCGCTCCGCTCCCACTCCGAGTGAGACAATACCCATAAAATTGTAAATGTTCTGGGATCGCTCTCGGAAAGAGGACCTAGTAACATTCCCATAACATTCCTGGAAAGCATTCTGTGTGAACAAGAATATGTGGTTCAGCTCTTTAAAATGAGGGATTTACAAGCATTTACACTGAGAAAGGTCTGCAAACTGCACTAAAGCAGAGATCAGGGAGCTCATCAAATATCCACTCTGAAGCTGAGATTATTCACCAGCATACTAGAACAGCGCATCATGTGCTCCTTTATAGTCTTATCATAAACAAAAATGCACCCAAGTGGTTTCTGGAGAGAGAAATAACCGATAATATGCAAAAGTGCAGGACTTTAAATATGTCATGTGTCTTCACAGGATTTTTACGGTATCTGTGTAAAGGCACGTACAGATTCAGAAAAATCATTGGCAGTGTAAATGAACCAATAATCTAATTTATTTAAAGAGCCCCTATTGTCATTTTCATGATTTTACATTTGTTTTGTTTTGGTGTGTAAGTGTGTTAGTACATCTTAATGATTTGCAAAGTTACAAGTCCCAAAGTCTATCGTCTCCTAATGAAATCTCTTTTCTTGGACTACATGAATGCAAAGATTGTACTGTAGGCAACGGTTTACTTCCGTAACGAGTCGACATAGACTCGATCCACATTATCATTATCCCACACACTTCTGACTCACAGTCTCTAAGTATCCTATGTTTTTATATTTAAAATGTTTGTTATGCACACCATGATTCAAACCTGAGTTTTAGGCAGTGTGGAAAGTAGCGCTTGTAGCACAGATCTTGTCAAAAATACTATTGATAAGGTAGTAAAGATGATATTATCTCCTGTCAGTATTGCTTTGGGAGCTGATGTTCCAAATATGATAAGGAGTGTAACATTTCCGTCACACGCTTGACGTATTCGGCCAATCACAATGCACTGGATAGCTGGCCAATCGGATCACACCCCTTTTCAGAATGATGAGCTTTGTACAAATCACATTCAAATCAAATTCAGAAAGAGGAGGCATAGAGAAGCAACAAAAATGTATGGTATGTAGTAAATCATGTGTTTTTTGAACTATAAATTGGGTAAACACATTGCATTACACCAAATACACCAAATAACATTCTTTTTAGCAACGTCAAATAGGCTCTTTCATTTTTTTTGCCTTTGTTATGTAATAGTTGAAGATAAAAACATTTTCATGTTCAGCATTTGTATAAACCACTAAAACAGAAAAACCCTTTAAAATGTTACAGTTTGGTTAGTCAGGCCCATAGACAGTAAAAGAAATGGACACAACGACCCCATTGGATTCAACGGAGACAAGTGAAGTCAATTAGAAGCACGCACTTCCTGGGTGTCGAGCGTACTGCGCAGACTCAAACTGAGCTTAATGACGTAGATGTCACGTGAGCAACCTGTCTGACAACTGTAAGTCTTCTAATAGCCGTGCCACGGGAAATCTGAATCACCTACTGAATCTTGCAGAGACGGCGAGCGTGAACAGGAGCACATTTTGGTTAGTATTCTGATTAATAATGTCCCTTGACTTTATGCCTCCAAGTCCACTCGATTGCCTCATAGTCAGCAAAAGATTGCCTGTGAGCTTCTCTCCCAGTCCATACAGTAATTTCTCTACTGTGCGACAGAAAGTCGCAGGTTATGACGCAATCGTTAGCCTATTTTTACAAAAACTGCTTCTACTGGGCCATAACGTAAGATACATGGTAATGGAGCCTTTTATACATTTTCGTGTTTCTTTAGAAATAATTAATGGACAAATGGAGTCTTTAAATGCCTCAGATGTAAAGTTATTCGCTGTCAAAGTGACGCCAAAATGAATGGGAGTGAATGGGATGCTAACAGCAGATGAGTGTTCGCTAAGCAATGGCGGCGTCCAGGGAAGCTTCCATAAAATATGAAACCCTGCCCCCCTGGTCAGGCCATCCTCCGCAGACTTTTTTCATGGAACACTGAACTTAAACACTAAAAGAAATTAAAAAAGCATAAAACAACAATTTATTTCAATATTTCATCTGATTATTCAATCCCATGCAAAGCATGCTGAGAACTCAACATAATCTACCTATCATGTCTTTGTAACAGCTGGGTTTCCATTAAAACATGAAGCGAATCTTTTTAAAATTCGCAAAAAAAGAAAAACAAACAAATGCGAATTAGGTGCGTTTCCATCAAGTTGTGAGCGACTGATGGTGGTATTGGTAACTAGTAACCAACAGTTAATAAAACAAAGCACGCTTCGAAAATGAAGAAAAGACTGCATATAGTTAAGATTTGGGAAGTTATAAATTTACAGTGCTGCTTGTAATTGTCAAACTAAATACTGGGCTCAGAAAAAGAAATGTAGAATTTTTGATGCACGCACTATCAGCAAAGGCATTACAACGACATCAAGACGCATATATGGTAAAGACAAACGTCAGCTGATACAGCTAGATGATCAGTCCTGTGGGTTTAATGTTCGCTACGTCAATTTACTCAGCAAATGCATTTCCATCTCCCATTATTCGAATTTACTCGTAATCGCATAAGTCAAAAACCACCTCAAAAGAGCAGTAAACTTTTTTATTTAATTAAGGGATTTTTATAAAAAAAAGTATGTTTCCATCACTCGTTTCTTATGCGATACTTCAAAATGCACATAATTACAGTCTGATGGAAACGCAGTCAAATCTGCTTAGTCTTTTAAATAAATGAAACTTAAATGGTATATAAAAAATGCACAGATCTAAAGAGATTTATAGTCAAGAATACTCAAGATACTACATACACTTCATTGCAAAATGTCAGCAAAAAGCTGCAGCACAGTCGAGTCAGAATTTAAAGACATGTCCTCTTGAATGCTAAATGAAAACTATTTCCACAAGATGACCAACACATTTATCTTAATATACAAGGAGCTATTGGACTTGAAAAGTGTTTTTATCATTTGGTCAGGACTGCCACTGGTGCCTCCTTAGAAAAAAAAGTGCACAATCCCTTTGAACATTATAATGCATGTCATTGTCAAATATTAATTCAAACAATTATTTTGAATAACTGGTGTTCTGTCACTTCTGGTGGCACTTGTGCATTTCAATTTAACACCATGGTGTTTGCGCACCGCATTGTAAAAAGTGTCGTCCCTTTTTTACTTAATAAAACTGAAACCAGTATTTGGATCAGCTCTTTGCCTATTTTTAACTTATAACTTAACAGTTTTAATGCTTACCAAACATTATTTATATTGTTTTAAGCCTTATCCTTGAAACAGCCTAATATTACACTGACTAAAATATCTAAAGAAACAGGCTATTAATATATCACATAGTTGTCCCAGGTAAATAATCATTCTTAGGTTTTAAAAAATCCAGTGAAACCTTGAGAATTAGTTCATCATGCAGTTGAATGTCACTTTACTACTTTTCTAGTAAACAGAAAAGTTCAAGATTATATTTACTATTGGGGAAACTCCAAAATTCAAGTAAGAGAAAGAAGTCAATTATGTGTCAGCAATGGTTTCTTTCATCAGTGAAAAATCAAGAATCTTCCCCTACGAAAGTTCAACTCTGACCAGAAAGGGTTCGAAATTTGATCTAAACAGCTCTTTGTGATGACAAACAAATAGCACAACTTATCTGTGTGAGTATACATGATCAACAAGTTTGTGTTAAAATGATTGGGTTTCATTTTAAGGACTCAATTACTTTCACTTTTTGAAGAACATTAGTTAGGTTTATAGGCAAGTTAGTCTTTAGGTCAGTGATTATCAAATTGGGGGTGGGGGGGTGAGATTGTACCAGAGGCCCCAGTTTTATGAAATACATGATTTCATCCTAAATCCTGTGCAATTAAACCTAAAAAAGAAGGCTACTAACCAACAGCACTACATTTATGTCATGAGTTTTCTTTGGGAGCGGCCACAAAGACATGCACACTACACAAGAGGAAAGCGCACGCTGAAAAGTTTGAGAACCACTGCTCTAGGTGAAAATCTTTGAACGACACAAATCCAACGAAAAGAATAAACAAACCAATATTAAGCGAAAAATATTCAAAAAATATATATATTCAATACAGCATCCTGCATGCACCTACGGCCACTCGTAGAAAAAAACACCACAAATCACTTGTGGGCAAAACAAGCCTGCCGCCACTCTAAGCAGCATAAATCCCGTGGATGCAGAGCTCCTTTTCATCTGGGCCCAGAGTGCCATTACGGGTGGTGTCTGTCTGCATAGTTGAACTAGAATGACCTTCCCTACAGAAGTACACAGCTTTGCACTGTCCGGCAGTCTATGCCTCACGGCCCAGGCAAACGATGGCTGGTAAACACCCGGAGTGCCGCAGGGTTCAATATTCAGCCCTCATACTGTTTTCTGCTTGCCACACCCTCAAGATTTCCTTTGCATACTGTTGCATCTGCCACTTTGGCCTGATGACTCTGATGCTCAGTGGTTTGCAATGACAGACATGAATCAAAATTTCCATGCTTTGAGCACAACGCAGTACTGACCGCTCACTGAAAAGTACAGTAGGAAAATGTAACTGACAGACAGGTTTAATTATTGCTAAACAGACACCGGACTAAAGTTTATTCTCTGATATGATATATACAGTTCTGGACTGCAATTACCACGGGGGTGCAACTAAATTAAGGGGACGTACTGTACTCGGCTGATTTAAATTGGTCAGCAAACATAGCCACACACACTACGGTGTAAGTAAGGGACACCACTGTTGCGCATGCCATTTCAGCACAGAATAAGCGGATAACTATCAAAAATCTGTTTATTATAGAAAACTGTTTTCATGCATTTACATGCAAATCAATAAACCGGCTACGCAGACAACTGCGTTCATATGGGACTTGAAGATTTGTCAGATTTCTCGCAGGCAGTGACGTCACTGCCTATAGTTGTTCAAAAAGCCAACGGCAAATCTGTCTTAAGCTATACTGTTGTATCTCTTCTCGTGTCTGCAGAACATGAGCTTCAATTTTCGCAGTTTCTCTGCCAACTGCTTGGGTCGAGCGGAGACTTTTAAGCATTACTAAACGTCACACGCGGAGACATGTGCACATGAACAAAACTGAGAAAAGCCGGTTAAGGTGTTTACATGTCATGCGAAACCGGGGTAATGAGCTAAAAAAAACTACCCGTGCCAATCAGTTTTTGCTTACGCTGTTTATAGGCTTTCCCTGATTTTACGCATTTACATGACCCCACATGTTATCAGTTCATTAAGCATAATCGGCATGTAAACGCAAGGGGCAGTTTCCCAGACAAGGCTCATCCTAGTCCCAGACTACTTTGGAGCTGCCGTAATTTAAAAACAATGCACTGAGATATCTTAAAAAATATCACTACAAATTGTTTTGTCTCAAGATGCACACCAGTACTGTTTATATACATGTCCTAATATAACTAAGGCCTAGTCATGGATACCCTGTCCGGAAAACCACCCCTACCATATGTGATTTAAAATGAAACTATCATGTCTATTTATATTGTCAATGTCATTCTTTTCAACACAGACACACCAACTTTTCTATATGTTGAGGAGGTATTAAAGTGCACATTATTTTTGTTATTTACAGTGCACATGAACACTTTATATGGTGTATGATTATGATTAAAGAACAAGCGATGAAGCCACACATTCGCTTCTGCGAGAGGCATTCATTCACACAGACAGCTATTTAAACATTAAGCATATAGTTTATTTTATGTCACAGACACCCAAATAGTCACAGAAATGCAACAATTAAACAGTTAAAGTTCCCATATTATGAAAAACTAACTTTTTCTGGGTTTTGGGATGTTATTTTGTGTCTCTGATGCTTCCACACGCATACAAATTTGGAAAAAAATCCATCCATGCTGTTTTGAGTGAGATACAGGTTTCTGAATGTCCTCTGCCTTGAGTCTCAGATTGCGCGAGTTCAAACTCAGCTCCGTTGTGACGTAACTAGCCGTTTCGTCACATTCAGTTTGAATTTTCCCGCCCACCACCCCACTCGCAGGTCTCCACCCACCAGGTAGCTAGAGAGAGCACAGAGCAGTCAGTCACTTCTTCGCTGATACCCTCTGTGTTGTTATCATGTCTCACTGAAATAACAACGCTATTTGGATATTATGGATTATACTCCCGCCTACTTTTAAAAACAACGTTTTAACGCGTGGTTATTGGAACCCAGAGTAATCTTATATACAGTGTGTTACGACGCAAATAGTCATCAGATTGTAGGCGATAAGACCTTCATGCGAAATCTGATGTAAACAACAGACTATGTATCTATATTTCACGGATTATACGCATTTGTGGACAAAAATGGTCATTGGATGTATTTTATTGGACTTTCATGGATCATTCAAACATCTGAAACAGACTGGATTTGATTTGCGATCGTTGTATCAACACAAAAGGTAAGAAGTCGCGTTATATTTTGCATGTTGTCATCTTCTGTCACAAAATACTACATTTATGACGCTAGAGCATCTGTATCTCAAAACAGAGATCATACATCGATGCTAATCCCGTAAATTATACCTTTTAAATGTATAACTTAGTGATGTTAAAATTGTTTGTAAACAGTAGGCCAGGGCTATTCAATTGGCGGCCCGCGGGCCAAACCCACCCCCCAAGGTAATTTGATCCGGCCCTTTATGTAGTCTGTAAAATCTCTAAAATAAATGTAGTAAGTTAGACAACGGGCCGTACAGTTACGAGTTGATGCGCGTGCGTCTGTTTCATGCAGCATGAGCTGCAGAGTGCGAGTCACGTGACTGGTGCGAGCAGCTGTGTCACGTGATTATATTCGCGCTTTGGTCCACAAGTTCAAAGCGATCGCCTCCCCCGCTCGCGCCCGCGTCTCAAGACGTGATAGCTGACAGTGGTGAGTTAAGAGACCAGACTCTATGGTTGTTTTAACTTTATTTGTTGTATTTTCAGCTTAAAACACTGCCTTTTCCGACAATTGTTGTCTGATATGTTTATGCTTATCCACAATGACATTAACGTTAGATAAAGGAAACTCGTTGAAACGATTTTGTGAACTAGACAAAAAGATCCTGCAGTTTCTCCAAAATTCAAAGCAGACAAAGGCTCAAATATTATGCGAGTCATCGTTCTCACACAAGAATGCAATTAAAACGAGTAACAGTTAGTCGCCCATCGCTCACAGCCAGCACCTTCATCACTTTATGCGTATCATGCTGACAAACATACACCTGATTTTACTGCTCTTGCGAAATCTAAAAACATATTCTGTTTATTAGAAGGTAGCCTACTGTTTGCCAATTATTAAGATGGCTGTTGTAGTTTAAATAGGGCTACTGTAATAATTAGCTTTTGACAAAAAAACAGCATAAAACAATTTTGTTCCATATAAACTTTTTGTTATGTGCACTGAAGTGAGTAAATGAGTTAAATTCTCAATGAGTGTGATATGGATCTTATTTACCTATTTAAATGTAGAATAAAGCTTACTTGGGCATCTTACTTATGTTGTTATGCAATTTTAAAATACAACATATGAACATGTCTGGATGTAGAAAAAGCCTACTTTGACATCTAACAATGCACTTATGTTGTTGAATGCAGTTTCAAAATACATGTTTGTAGAAAAAGCCTATTGTACAATGCACTGATTTTGTTGTTATGCAGTTTCAAAATACAACATAAATATGTTTAAATGTAGAAAAATTTAGTCATCATCACTGTTATATCTACGGCCCCTCATTTAAGATACTTTTTATGAACTGGCCCCCACGACAAACTAATTGAATAGCCCTGCAGTAGGCTATATAGATATTTTTGCAGGCTAGATAGTTTACAGCGTGGTTTCGAAAGTTTAAAAAAATATTTAACGGCTTTATTTTACAATTCTACAAGAACTAAGTAATAGTGCTTTGCCAAACTAAAAGTTTTTTTGCCAAACTAACCGAGACCGGGCCTTACCGCCCTGGCTTTTCTGACGAGGCTAACCCCCGAGCCTCTTATAACTTTACGGTCCGGACCTCCCGTTAGCTTCTAGCAATTAGCATGCGGTCCACAAGCAGTATACATCCCCCACTGGGTCTTAATTTCTGTAATTTGCGAAAATAATGCGTTTGAAAATGTTTTATAATGGGAATATGTTAGTATTGTCCAGGGAAAATGAGTTTATGGTTGAGACTGCTAACGTTACATCACAATTGACTCTGGAATCATTGTGTGTCATGAGTTTCTTCTCCTGTAGTGTAACGTTACTTATTAGCGATACTTTTCTGCTTGATTTGTCTGTTGGCAACATAGACCGTTAATAATAATAATATATAAAATAACACAGTATGGTCTGTACTGCTCACGATATCACTATGCACGAGCACATGATGTTAGTAGTGGGGCGTGATCAAAGGAGCAGCAGCTCATAAATATGTAATGACTAGCTCAAAACGGCACAATCTGAAATGCCCTGAAACAGAGGCTCCTAGAGATGGGTAAAAATCTTTTCCTACAAGCTATTTCAAGCAAACAACTTTTGAAACATGCTTTATGGAACTCATACACATATTTAACTTGTGGAAAAGCAGTCATAAGATGGGCACTTTAATACATGTAGGGTAATGTGGACAGTCATCTGATTTGAAGAGAAACGACTGTTTACATTAGATTTGACTTGAACCATAACCTGTTATAATTTCCCATTGCTCTCTTTTATGGACAATTGTTGTTTAGGTGCAGCACCATTACTAGCACTAACTGGATTATCTTGGGCCAGTTTTTTTACTCCATGCCAGTTTATGACTCTCTTTGAGACTGCTGAATGATTAGCTAATCCTAACCTCACCCCAAATCTAATCCTAACCCCAACCAATGTGAGAGTCAAAGTTCAGCAGAAGTTAACACACCAGCATTACTTGTGATGTGCTCGCTGGACTTGTACTGTACCTCTTCAGGTGATAAAACAGATTTATCTTATTGGTTGATGTAACACCCAACATACCCGTACTTTCCGGACTATAAGTCGCTCCGGAGTATAAGTCACATCAGTCAAAAAATGCATCATGAAGAGGAAAAAACATATATAAGTCGCACTGGACTATAAGTCGCATTTATTTAAGAAATTATTTCACAAAATCCAAGCCCAAGAACAGAAATTTAATCTGTAAAGGCAAGTTATTCAACTAAACAATGGTTTTTCACTCACTCCAAACTAGGGCTCCACGATTGATCGCAAAAAGAATCACAATCTTGATTCATACATACATGCAATCCTCTTTGTAAATGACAGCGATTCTTTTGCATATACAGTATTTCCCTGTATTCAGATGCTGCATTCACGTTTTCACGTATTTACATTACAACAATCCAGAAGTTATGTCAGTCAAACTTGCTGACACCCACACAGTGTAAAACCAAACCTATTCATTCACCAATCAGACCCGGTTGTTTCTCTCCTCTATTCTCCTCATTTGCGGCGTTTGGCAGTCACTCGCATGACGTATAACAAAGCAGCAAACCTAAACACAGTCGGTTTACATGGTGGATTTGGAGCAGGAATTTTCACAAAAATCAGAGGAAAAACGAGCACCACTGCAGAAAGTCTTGGTGGCGACAGAGAGAGTGACGATGCAACAATATTGGTTACGAAAAAGTAAGGAAATAAGTTATCTCTGGCCGTTTTTATGAATAAATTTTGACATATAAGTCGCACCTGACTATAAGTCGCAGGACCAGCCAAACTATGGAAAAAAGTGTGCCTTATAGTCCGGAAAATACGGTAATCTGTGCATCATCTCATACCATTGCGTGTAATTTGTCAACAATTTCCCCATCTTCAATTGTTGACTTCACATTGATTTCAATACAATGACATGACTTTACTCAATCAATATGAAAGATATCAATGTAATATTTGAATAGAATGTTCAAGTTTTGTAGAATGACTTCAGGTGTAAAACAGTCAATTACAAAACTTGTTTGAGTTACCACAGGCAGGGTTACATATGGTGCAAGCAAAACTACAGACTGACTGTTATCGCAGTTATTTCTGCTGTGTGATAGGCTATTAGATTTAATCACAACGAGTAAAAATGTCCTCTTTATCAATATAAATTGAATTGCAATCCAGTTTTGAGATCATCCCAGAACCAGGCTGGGAACAGCGTCATGCAAATTTCATTCGGCACTTTGTTTGGCTGCGTTTGTGCTGTTAACTAATTTGCATAATTCCTTTAGGAAATTGGATGCTAAATAATACAGACAATGCATGCAATTAAACAACACAGTCAGTTAAGGTCATTCTCAGTGAATAGTCCTCTGAATGCCCTAAGAACTTTGATAGGCAACACGATCTAAAGGTAATAACAGAAGCAGAATATATTGGCTAGTTTTCATTATTATAGTCTAATAAGAAGCTTTACCTCGCTTATGCAGCCATCCCTCTTTCACGATGAGAACTTCACTCATGTTGTCTTCAGGTTGATGTCTTCCGTCTGGACATTCAGCAGATCAGGCGGTCTGTCGAAGATAGAAAACAGGGTGTCTAGCATAAAAGAAACCAAAACCAAAACCGAACTGCAGCGATAGACCTGAACGCACAGGATACCAATTTCATTTTGTTCTTAAAAAGCGTCCTTGACATTTTAAACAATTGCAAAATTTAACTATGTGCAATAAAATCACCACTAAACCATTTCACTGAGGAAGGAGAATAGACAATAGAAAAACAAGACATAAACATAACAAACAAACAAACAACAGGCCTTCACCATCATGGACAACAACAAGTTTGCAGGTTGATCTTAGCTGGTCTTTAAGAGGTAAACAGCACCGTGAAAAACAATGTTTTGATTTAACCAGCTAAGCAGGAAGTTGCAACCTTTCAAAGACCCTGTTACAGCACTGCAGCCCCTACAACAAAGCTGACAAGCACCCACTCAGGAAACATGTGTCCTCTCTACAGAAATGAATGAATGTAAAAACAACCACAGGAGATGGTTATTGTGTCCTGCGCATCTTAAACCTCACAGTTTCTCTTAATGAATTTATAAGCAGTCTAAATTGGAGGGCCACTATAATAGATTGTATCAGACAGTCTTGCATTGCATTATGATAAATGACACATTATTTTTTACACTGACTTTTAAACTGTATAACTGGCATCCCAGGTGAACGATTTTGTATACCTATGCTAGTATGTGAAGTCTATTAATTCTCAATAATACATGAAATACTCCATTTGTTTATTAGTTGCATCTGGTTCCTGGTAATCCAAATTTTTATTTATCTATAGTGAGCAGCAGTGGCGACAGGCGACTTCTCTTCCAAGGGGCGCGAATTCAAAATATGTGTTCGGAGTTTCATGTGTGTGGCTCGTCATGCATGATGTGTCAAGTCAAAATACGTGCCTGCTGCTCTGATTACATATGAGATTAAGCTAGTATCTGGCAAACGCAAGCCTCTTTTTAATCATAAACCCCTTTGAAACGTCTGTGGCAGGCACGTTTTTTGACATGACACGTGATGCACATAGTAGGGATGTTAACCATCGATCTTCAATTAATTGTCGATAAGAATTTAGCGCGCAAAAGTTAAACTACTAGCTATGATCACAACGATGCTCGATGCCAAGCACACGCATGTGGTTTTTAACGTCATGCGCGACGAGGCTGGCTGGCTGCCAACGCAACGAAATTACATCCGCAGTGGATCTGACAGGGTCCGACGCAGAAAATTAAAATACGTTTAGGACACTCAAAAAGCAAAGACCCTCTTCGGGGAAGCCTGCAAGATTAGCATAGCAACGCTGCTATACAGAGAAGGAGACCAGAAGCCGTTTTTAATGAACAGATTAAAATGTAATCTTAAATTATGGCAAGAAACTGTCAAATGTAAACTGTAACTGACTGACGTTACACCCTGAATGCCCGCAACATATATCACTGATCATCAATATTGACTGGCCGAGGTGCTGCGTGTTTTCTAATGGAAGGTTGGCATCTCCGTAATATAAGCATCTTTGCTGAAAGTACGTCTAAGCTGAGGTGACGACGAGAAAAGTGCCCTTCGTGTGCTTCTTGGATATAATTGCAAACAGCGTATCAACGACTCGGAAAGCGAGGTTAACAACTTGATAAATAACACTTGATGATAATAAAACTGTTATTTTGACATGGACTTTCATGCGTCTGTTGCAGAGTGCCCATGTGAGTTATACACTGTGTCTATTAATCATTATATTTCATTACGAGATAAGTTTAAATTGATGATTTTATCAAAACAACAACTACATTGACTCATTTTACAATCCCACTAGCATGTTATTTAGACAAAATAAAATCTTTTAATTCGCGTGAGGAAGCTGTCGTTTTTATGCACACTTTTATGTCATTGGCTATATGCCACTGCAGTGAAGGCTTATTGCACTATTACTGTTAACGATTATTCGATTGATTGATCGTTAATTTAAATGATCATCGAATATGGGAAATTGCATAAATTGACATCCCTAGCACGTAGGTTTACATGATGTGCCAAACACATATTTTAACAAGACGAGCCACACACATGACGGGCCAAACACATCTTTCGATGAGCTTCGCATTGTGTGCCCCTCGAAAAAGAAGCCATCGGCCGCCACTGGTAAGCAGCTACTGGTGTAGTCCATAGGGATGCTCCGATCGATCGGCCGATAATGCTTGATATGTTTCTCAATGAATTACGGTGAAATGCCGCCACATCCAAAAGCCAGAGGGCGCTCTCGTGCAGAAATTCAATATGCGCTTCAGACAAAAAACAATACACACGCAGCTATGACACGCAGCTACAGGAAATGGCTTAAGGATATATTTATATTGCTGTTCTTCAAACCTTTTCAGGTATTTTTATTATAATAAAGAATATGTATAATGATTATGTTTGACGAGTGTCGCTTTTTCAAATGCATGTTATAAATGAGTCAAACTAACAGTGATTTCAGATTGATAAGGACTTACTGATCAAAAGCTGTAGTACATGAAATAGTTGTAAATAATATCAGCTGTCCGATTTAGAATAGTGATCGGCCACATATTTTTAGTGGAGATCGACATTGATAGGAGCACCCCTGGTAGTTTAGCATAATATCATTATATGATAAATATCATTTTCTTGTATGACTTCTGTGAACCCGGAGATTATGTCAATATCTGGTTAGATGGATTATTTCAATACAATGATAAATATAACAAACTTACTTTAAAGCAACACTTAAGAGTTTTTGCTCTTTGCTCCCCCTACAGGTTGGAAGCGGAATTGTCCATTAGCACTGTCGTAAATAATTTAGCCTACTTTTCTTTTCTTTTCGTCGCCTCCTTCGAAATGAAACCCTTCCTTTTCTTTGCAGGCTCCACCATGATTGATGAGAATTGAAAAGCTGCATGAATGCTAGGTAATGGTATCTTTCTTTTATATGTACCTGCCGAGTATGCTACACCCACAGCCTGCAGCAGAGGTGGAAAGTAACAAATTACATTTACTTACGTTACTGTAATTGAGTAGTTTTTAAAATCTATTCTGTACTTTTACTTAAGTATGTTTTGTTTAAAGTATTGTACTTCACTACATTTTAAATCATATCCGTTACTGAGTAAAAAAAAAGTTGAAAAAAAATGCAAGGTGATAAAGAGGTGCCATGGATGATTGATTGATGGGTGGGGGAACGCGCAAAATGAACCATGGAGACGGACGAGACAGGCGCGTGCAAAAGCAGACCCTCAATTCAATTCGTATGAAAGAAACCCCTGGCCATATTTAAGAGACAACCTTCTACTGACGCGAAGCAATTGTTTCATTCCTATGAAAGGTAGGATTCATGCTCTTGAGTACGAAATTGCAGACCGGGTTTTTACCGCTCATTTGCACGAGGTCTAGCAGCTTCGCATCAAGTCAAACACAACTTAGGAACGTCCTCGAGAATGCGCAGGTCATTAGACATTGCAGAGAGAGAGAGAGAGAATAAAGGTCTAGACATCAGACATTCCATAAATGTTTCATTAAAAAGCTTTTTATTTTATTAACTTTTTGTTATTGCACTTTAATTGTAAAAATGTTCCTACAACTAGTTTGAGATTTATATTCCCTCGTCGTTTTTGAACTATACTCACCTCTCCCCACTGTAAAAAAAAGTAACTTTTTACTTTGACTTTTACTTTTTACTTTTACTTGAGTAAACCAGTAACTTTACTTTTACTTAAGTAAAATATTATTAAAGTAACTTTACTTTTACTTGAGTACAATATTTTATTACTTTTTCCACCTCTGGCCTGCAGGATGCTCCACTGGCGTAAAGCAAGTTTTTGTAGTTTGCACTCGAAATACAGGACCGCGACCCGACGGTTGGAAACTTCTTTAGTGCGGTTTTGGCCGATAGAGGACTGCAAAGCGAATGTGAAAGTGCCGTTCACCCTGTTTCGAGTGGATGAACGACTGAAACTTTTTTGGAAACGTTATTTTAAGGTTAAAAAACTCTTTGGTGTTGCTTTATCATCTGAAATGCACCCAAATTGTCTTGCTAATCATTTCCCACTCAAACAAATAATAAATAAAAGACGTCATGATGTTAATTCCACTGTTTATGCTAAAGAACCATGCCATTCACAACATAAAACTTTGGTACAAAACATGTCGAAACTTTTTGGATAAATTATTAAGCATTAAAATTGGTCATAATGAACTGCTACTCAATTAAAGGCTTTAAAAGTTTTGATCTTTAAATACATTTCTTTTCCCTCCAAAAGAAATTATACTGGTTTCAAATAACATGACGGTAAGTAATTGCTAACAGAAGTTTTGGGGTTCAGACGTCAAGGTAAACTATTTTACCTTTATTTTAACATAGGGCTAAAAGGGCAACTGAACTTGAAGCTTGTTAAAATGCCTGGCAAGAACATCTGCACACCAGCATACATAACACAACAGATGCCAGTTACCAGCAACGCTTCACTTTTTAAAAAAAAGAGTGTTTATAAATAGTTTTACTAAATTTTACATTGCATTTTTAGTAAACTACTGAAAAGCAGAATTAGAACTGACAGATAAGGGAAGCGCATTTATTGACCAAGATTTCTGAGGTCTGTCCATAGAAACCTGCACCCTTGATGCACCCCACAGTAACGTAGCCTCTGGCTGCTTGGAATGCAGTGAGAATGAGCAACGCTCCCCAGCCTCAGAACCGTCTGGAACAACAACCTTATGTGACCCGCACCTCCCCCTGCCTTCTGGCCCAAACATCAGCTCCTCTGAACTGCAGGTATCCTTCTGACACCAGCACTCACGTGAGCACACACATCCAACCATCCCCGAGATACCGATGCACAAGCAGAGAAACTGTCCAAAAAGCTACCCGACATGCAATCGCATAATCATTGAGAATACACACTAAAGAAGAACTTACTCGCAACGATGCCAAGCAAACACCATAGACCTACAACTCTCAGGCACAACTAGCTTCCATCTGTCTGTCTGTCCCACACAAGTACACTCTCAAACACACACACACACACACACACACACACACCAGGCAAGTATCATGTGTGTCGGATACACTGTCAGCCTCCGGTGCTGCCACTGCAGCTCGTCTCCGAGCCCAGCCCCTCCCAAAAGCAGCCATGCTGCAGAAGAAAAAGAGAGAGTTAAAAAAAGTGGGCGGGCGGCCAAGCCTGTGCTCACTGCAGTACTCCATATGAACTCAATGGCCTCACGCGGGGTCACGTGGCATGAATGAAGCGAAAGAGTGAGGAAAAAAAAGCCCCCGGGGAGGCCACTGAGGCCACCCGCCTCATTCAACATTTTATACCCATGCTCGTGGCTCAAAGATAGGAAGTGAGGGAGAAAAAAGCATCAGTAACCCAATTTTGGGGGTTTAAATGGCATGTTTTACACTAGCAACTCAACACATGCGTTTGCCAAGTAAGGTTGTCTTTGTTGAGTTATATGCTGTTAAACATACAGTGCTTAACACATTTATTAGACCACCTGTCTATTTGTCTCAAAAATCATCAAGCATCATGAAGAAGAGTTTCATCATTTTAAACAGAAGGGAGGAATGTCAAACTGAACTGAAAATTTTTTATACCCAAATTTCAGGTGGCACATTCTTCATATTTTAGAGGACATAAATCAAGCAGATTTTTGCATATTTTCGATTACTGATAATACTGTCTTCCTGTGCTTCAGATTACGATGTAACACCAAAAAAGTGTTAGCAGCGAAAAGACAGACGTAGAGAACTGTGTGTCTGCTGTTGCACGCTGTCTGAATAAATTAGTAAGTGATATTTGGATTGAATTAAAATAGTATTTTTTAAGGTATAGGATACACTAAAGCCAAGGATACACTACACAATTTTTGTCTGTCCAAGACGAAAGATTGCCACCGTGAAGCAATCGTCGTGATTTTTTTTATCGTGGCTCATAATCAGTGCTATGTCGTACAGTGGGAGAGGATTATGGCCGTTTTCCCGGTCTTGCGACCAAAGATAGCCTACAATAGTTTTCTGACAGTGTCAGAAAAATTCAGCATGATCAACGCACAGTGTGTTTGCTGCTACGAGCTATGTAGCGGTATTTATTTACCATTAGCGCATGCTGATGACGTTGCGCTAACGTGTGTCGGAAGATTCAATAGGTTTCATCATCGTACAGTCTATGCTTGTCGTACCAAACACTCCATGGCCCTGTCCCAAATGGCACACTCCGGACTTGTGGTCCTCCTCAGAGTCCACACTTTGATGACATCATGTAGTGCAGACCCTAGGGACCCTTGGCGAAAGTCCAAGAGGGTGCATCAAAGTCGTATTTTGGGACAAACTCGAGCGTCACGCCGGAAATAGGAATAGAAGTTGCCAATTAGTGTGAACTCCTTCCTTCCGTCGTCTGATTGGTCTGATTTCTCTTTTATAGGACTTCTGGGTTGGTAGAGTGCGCGAAGCCTGCTGCAGTGCGGGCTTCGCCGAAGACTGCATCAAGGGGGCAAAGGAGGCGCTGATGAGCACACTTCAAAGCGTAAAAATGACAGATGGGACACCTTACGGACTCGTAGACTAAGCGAGCATGCGCAATTTAAGGCCACGAGACCGAAAGTCCACATGAAGTGCACCATTTGGGTCAGGGCCCATGTAGGATGGCAATCCTGCTGTGTATCCCGGGCTTAAGAGAATTGATATCATATTGTATCATGAAAAGATATCCGATTTACAACCCTTTTGGACATCTAAATAAAATAAAATAATAAAAAGCTTTACTATTTTTCTGCCTTTCTTATAAAACTGTAAATTTGAAAAACAATTATTCTATTAATAGCATTAGAAATATTACTGTGACTAAAGAGCTTAAACACACTGCTGGATTAACCATTACAGAAACATGAACAATACTGCTAGTTTATGGCAGCTATGACACAAACCTTACATTGCCTGGTGGTATAATACATTTGCATGTAGCATGGTGGCCGCTGCTCATAAGAGGGTAAGATTGAAGAAACTAGTTTAAAGACAAAGCAATATTTTCAGCTCTCATAGTGTGATTTCTCTACAATTCACACTTGGTCCCGACAGAATAGAAGCCAACACTTAATGTTATGTGCTAATTAGAGGACATTATTTACCAGACCAAATATAAAACTATTTTCCAGATACAACTTCTGAATTATTCTAGGAAAATAACACAGCGCTGAATTACTGCTTTTAGAGGTCTGTTTGTTTTTATGTTTGGTCCCTTAGCAACCGCTATCCCCCTGCTTGAGAATGGACCACCTTGAGAGAACTGCCAGATTTTTCAGCATGAGGACGAGAAGGTTTTCCTTAAGAATTGACCAAAATGGAGGACACGCTTTCTTCTCTCAACAAATGCACAGCCTTTGAGAAGTGGGCGCTGACCAAAACATTTCTAAATTAATTAAATTCCCTAATAATTAAGAATTTATCAAATGTGAGAAAAGGCACGGCCGGCTAGTTCTCAGGACTTACATTCCCAGGACTTACGGAGGCACATATTAAAGGATTATCTTGTTTTGGTTGTTTCATATTGTGATTCTAATATTACTTCTTGACTTTGAGCTTTAGGGCAAATGACAGTCCCTGTTATATTACTGAGGGCTTTATAATTAAGGCTGTTTCCTACATTGTAATTGTCTATTGGTAAGGCGTATATTACACCGAACAGTCACCACCACATTATACAAATGTCCAATTCCAGACAAAAGGGCACATCCATACCTGCAATGCATAAATCATACACTGTGATAAATGGTTACATGTATGTAAGGGCGTTGGAACGACCAGTAACTGGACTGCTCTCAGTCGAAAAATGATTTTAATAGCATTGCAGGTTGTCTGAAGAAATTTGTGATGCACAAAAGGGCTTTAAACTGCATGAATTATAGGAATGTATCAATGTGTCCACTTATAAGCAGAACATTGCCGTGCATCGACCAATTGTTGAAAAAACGTCCAATGATCAGGGAATAATATCCTAGCAATCAAAAGGGGCAAGAAAAACGCAACAGAATGCATACTTTGTAATTATTTTAAATTGGGTGACAATGACAACAGGATGCACCTCAAGGATTTCTTGACAAAATAATTGAATTATTTAATTAAGGAGTAAAAAGCAAAAACTTTCAGTATTTTGGACATTTTGTAATGGTGCATCCTTAATTTCGAATATGAAAAAATGGTTTTGTCTCCTTAATATATTTATCATAGTGTGGCACATCACAATACAGTCACCTTCTGACTAGTCTCGCGTAGCCAGACCTTCAATACTGAAGGTCTGGTGTTTTTCGCTGCTTTTTCTGGACAAAGCCTGCCCACGAGCTGTTTGACCAACATGTCAAACAACCAATCACAGTTTGTTTCATCTAGCGTCACGTTTCGGACTCCCCACAATAACGAGTCGGCTGGCAACAAGTCAGTTATTGAAATAACCAGCCGCAATCGAATAGCATCTAAATAAACAACATTACTCACCATAGGACAACGTTGTGCACTTCATCAACAGCCACACCAATGAGACGATCCCGTTAAACGTCTGTTTGAAGCATATCTCTCCACTTTTTAACACATACAAGCAATTCAGGAGAACCAAACTTTTTGACTCCACTAACTGCCTCAAGCAAAACTCTGGGACGTCTTTTAGAGAGTCTATGGTGCGAACTTTGCATATTTTTGAGAATCCAATGTTTAGCTGATCATGATAACTGCTCATTATTATCCACGTGAACACGACTGATTCTCTTCCTCAATGGAACGTCAGAGCTTTGTTTTCCAGGGACCGAAACTAATCGCGACACTCGCGTCTCCTGGAAATCCGTTTTTTTTCAACCAATCAAAGACGACTTTAACATTCTCACAGGGTTTCCAGAAAAGTGTACGAAAAACATCAGACGTTCAGCCAACAGTTTGTGGGCGTGACGTCTGAGGCTGAGACTACCTTCTTTTGACTTTTCCAGTGGCGGCCAGAATAACAAAATATGTGTTCAGGGTATCATGTGTGTGGCTCATCAGGTCAAATATGTGTGAACCTATTTGCATTGCGTGTCATGTCAAAATACAGTATGTGCCTGCGCAAATTTATTCACACTGCAAGTCTAGCATGGAAACTATGGACCTTTTTTGCCCCTGAAATACAGAACCAATCACAGAACAGGGAGGGGGCAGCAAGACGATGACAGTGTTCTAAGTAGTTTTGAATGCAAGTTTATTTAAAAAAGAGCAACTTTTGGTGTTAAACAATTTCATATCCAAGAAAGATGTTTGGATATGGCAAGACATGATAACCACAAAGTTTTATAGGACCAACCTGCTAGGCATCATCGTCGACAAAGTCCATTTAACTTATAAATGGTAAGTGGTATTTATTAATATCATATTGTCATTATGCCTGTACTGTAGTTGTCACAGTGCCACTAAAATGTGTTGCTTTTCAATATCAATATACAGCTACCGGATTAGTTGCATAGCTTTCAGCTGTGTGCACTCGTAACCGATAAAAGTCGTTTACGTTTGAATTGATGTCGCTCTACATACGTCATCTGGTATAATTGAAACGATTGGCTATGAGCTACGTACAGACGCATTTAATAGACATTCGTAGGGCACAATAAACGGCTCTGGGAATTTCGTAAACCACGCCTCAAATACGAGAAAATGAGCATATGGTTCCCAGACCAGGTCTCATTCTCTATGAGACTGGTCTGGTGTTTGCCAGGCTATTTTACACATGAGATTAAGCGAGTATCTAGCAAACACAAACGTCTCTTTTATCATAAACCTTTATGAAGCGTCTGTGCAGGCACATATTTTGACATGATGCGCAATGCACATACTAGTTCGCATGGTGCAACAAACACATATTTTGACATGACAAGTCAGACACAAACACATGATGATGTTCTGATGAGTTTCACATTCATTCCATAATTTCACCAAGTAGGATGTGATCCTGGATCAACATCAACACCATTGTTTGTCCTGGATCAACATTTTCATTAACCAATCAGATTGCAGGATCAGGATTAGGGTGTGTGTTAGATTAAAGCAACACTATGTATTTTTCATGTAAGATTGACTTCTGCCTCCCCCATGTGGTTGAAAAGCGCAACAGTGCCTGGCATCAGACACTCTTCTGCAGGCAGGGGGAGGGGTGGGGCCGTGCGCTCTACCCGACCATGCGACTTTCAGATTGTGCTTGTAGCAGCTAGGAGGCTGCTCAGGTTGCAGCAGCAGTAGAATTCGTCCAGTTAATAGTTGTTCTATCACTGAAATAATTTTAGAGACATTATTTAAAGGTCGAAAAACTTCATAGTGTTGCTTTAAGGTTTAGGAGTGGGTTAGGGGATTAAAAAATTCTTAAACTATTATTTCACACTAATTTGAGAGGTAAAATGGTTAGGGTTTGAGTTTAGGGTAAGTTGGGGTTTCTTTGATTAAAGTGTTGATCCAAGGCGTTTTCCTCACTAGTCATGAGTTTTTAAACTTGCTTCATATTTAAATCTCACAAGTTTATTTAAAGGGGACAAAGAAAGAAAAACCATTTTTACCTTGTCTTTGTTGAGTAATGGTAGTCTACCCACATTCACGAACATACAAAAAGTGCTAGACATGCTAAACATCTCAGTCTCATAGAAATTCCTCTTTTAGAAATGTCAGCCAGAAAACGGCCCAATCTGAAAAACTGATGCTTATGACATCACAGGCATCTAACTGCCCCTCCACTTTAAAATAATTGGCTAAATTTTTTGAGTGGCAGCAAGGTCAGCCAATCAGTAATGAGATTGCAAGTTAAGCCAGTAGGGGGAGCCAAATAGGTGCAAAACCACTTGTTTAAAATCCCCCACCCTAATAGAGCTATCTGAGAGAGGTTTTTAGGAAGCTTCTAAGGCATTACAGACCCAAACAAAAACATTTTTGTCTACATGTCACATCACAGAACAAGGATAAATACTCCGTTCAATCATTCTATGTCACCTTTAAAGGCAAGTGGTTCTGTAAGTTTAAGGCCTAAATTCATCAGAAACTGTGACTGCAAAGCAAGTGAATAAAAAAAATGAGTTTTCTTCCTATTTGTAAATTGTGGTCTGTGTCTGTCAACATATTTCAAACACAACACAAACAGCACTGTAAATTCACATTTCTGAAAAGGACAAATTTGCTGGTTGTGGCTGATATCTCTGATTACTGAATGCATCGGTTTTAGACTTTTAATATATCAAATAAGTTATCTTCCTTTAGAAGATGTTGCAGCATCTATAACCATTCTAAACTAGCAAGCTGGCACTTTGACATGGACTGATTCATTATTTAAAATAAAAAAAATCAAATTTCAGCAAATGTTTAGACAAAGATCATTTTTTACAGAAATGTCTGATGTGCAACATCTCACAACATAAAAAAAATACTGTAGCACACATAAAGCAAACTATAGTACAATTATAGATACTACAGTGTTTTTGAACCTTACCGTAGTAAATATTAAAACTATAGTATTTACTACAGTTTATCAATTAATTTACTTAATATTAGAGAATACTGTATAAACATATCAAACCAGTGACTTGTGACATGGACAATTACTACTAAATCATAATGTAATGCTTTTGCCTATTTGATTAGATGTGTAATTTTGATAGGTGAGAAAAGATCAATGTCAGAGTCCAACATTATTACACAAAGTTCAGTGAAAAAACATTAAACATTTGTTACAGTATGCCGGTTAGGTTTAAAGCTTTTAAGAGCCAAACACATTGGTAAAAACCCTTGTTTCACTACTGTACACGACCACGTTCCTATCCAGATTGAAATGTATTATCACTGTTTGAATAATTTGAGTGTTAAGGTTGACATCACTAACTTACTGTATTTAATGTTTTACCAGACCAAAAGCTCGCTATTTAAATGACAGGATAAAGCTTCTGGCCAGATGAGGAGCTTCTCTTATCGCCGTTTTCGTTTACGCTCGCGATTTTACAACAACAGTTGAGTAAACTCAAGCACCCCGAGAGTCATACAGCCAAGACCAAGCCTAATGAAAACCACCTTATGTTGAGACCAGCCCAGATAATGAATTTTACCTTGCATACTAAACATCAATTAGTCCGTCCTATCGGCTTCATGTCTGACTAGAAATTCGCCGTTTGACACACATAAGAAATGAATACATCTCAATATGCATATACTGTACAGATCTTACCCCAATACTTTAGTTGCGACTTTGGTTCATTTCACAATTTCCTCTTTGCGTCTTATCGTGCAACCTATTTCCATCAGTGTTGTTGTGGGTCCTGCAGAAGACGTCCCGCACCTAAAATCTCTCTCTCCAGCTTGATGTGCTTATCATCCTTCGTCTCGTTCGGCTTTCCCTCCGTAGATTTCAGTGCGATGCAGTTAGAGGCGATGAGTTGCGCACGCAGTGACGTCAGATTTCCTTAAACAGACCTAACATTTCCTTAAAGAGACCTACACTCTTACAAATACATTGTAAAATATATATAAATAAATTTAAAGAGCTGTCAGGGTGGAACTTATCAATTAAAGGATGTTGGTCACTATC